>NW_025535113.1:117500-120450 GCF_020615455.1 Coregonus clupeaformis | reverse complement strand
ACCTGGAATATACAGATAAGACATTATAGAATCATATTCCACCTCTACCTGGAATATACAGAGAAGACATTATAGAATCATATTCCATCTCTACCTGGAATATACAGACACATTATAGAATCATATTCCACCTCTACCTGGAATATACAGACACAGACACATTATAGAATCATATTCCACCTCTACCTGGAATATACAGAGACAGACACATTATAGAATCATATTCCACCTCTACCTGGAATATACAGAGACATTATAGAATCATATTCCACCTCTACCTGGAATATACGACATTATCATCCTTCCTACTCACATCCCATCACTCCTCAATTCCCAACATCACTCTCCATACAACACAGCCCATTACTAGAGGAACACTGGGGTCTCTTTCCTGTTGACTTCCAGTGCGATGATCATGTGGTCAGGCTGTCTAGAAATGCACTGATGCAGCACATTGTGTGTGTGTGTGTGTGTGTGTGTGTGTGTGTGTGTGTGTGTGTGTATGTGGGAGCTTACTCTATCACACTCCTCTCACCCATATGCACATCTCTCTCACACACACACACACACACACACACACACAGTGGGGATGCTCTCTGAGATATGTACTGTGGGGATGCTCTCTGAGATATGTACTGTGGGGATGCTCTCTGAGATATGTACTGTGGGGATGCTCTCTGAGATATGTACTGTGGGGATGCTCTCTGAGATATGTACTGCGGGGATGCTCTCTGAGATATGTACTGTGGGGATGCTCTCTGAGATATGTACTGCGGGGATGCTCTCTGAGATATGTACTGTGGGGATGCTGTAGCCAGTGCCTGAGGTCTCTCCTGTTGTGATGTAGCCAGGGACAGAGTGACCATATCACAGGACATATCACTCAGGGAGCACCAAGATCGCTGTAAGGGGTTGCTATGGTTACGTTGAAGGTGGAGCGTGTGCGCGTGACGTAGAGATACTGTATGGATCGAAGACTAATCTTTGCATCTTTGCCAACATAGCGTCCGTGACAGCATTGGCAGCTCCATTGTGAGGCAATCGCCATTTTGCAGTACATTTTCCTTCTTGACGATTGGCTGAACCCTCATGATGACCCGGTTTGACATGGCTCCAACAGGGTCACCAGGAGGGATCAGCCAATGAAGTTGGAAGTCCCACCCAGTTGACTACATAAAAAAATGGTGGAAGCCCTCAATGGTGCTGCCCGTGTTAAAACGGCCTGTTGGCCACTGGAGGACTCTATCATGCTCTATGGTGCTGCCCGTGTTAAAACGGCCTGTTGGCCACTGGAGGACTCTATCATGCTCTATGGTGCTGCCCGTGTTAAAACGGCCTGTTGGCCACTGGAGGACTCTATCATGCTCTATGGTGCTGCCCGTGTTAAAACGGCCTGTTGGCCACTGGAGGACTCTATCATGCTCTATGGTGTACGGTATATCAAGGTGTATATAAGTAATGTGGAAATGTTTAAGTCATGTTTACGGTATATCAAGGTGTATATAAGTAATGTTGAAATGTTTAAGTCATGCGTACGGTATATCAAGGTGTATATAAGTCATGTTGAAATGTTTAAGTCATGCGTACGGTATATCAAGGTGTATATAAGTCATGTTGAAATGTTTAAGTCATGTGTACGGTATATCAAGGTGTATATAAGTCATGTTGAAATGTTTAAGTCATGCGTACGGTATATCAAGGTGTATATAAGTCATGTTGAAATGTTTAAGTCATGCGTACGGTATATCAAGGTGTATATAAGTAATGTTGAAATGTTTAAGTCATGCGTACGGTATATCAAGGTGTATATAAGTAATGTTGAAATGTTTAAGTCATGCGTACGGTATATCAAGGTGTATATAAGTAATGTTGAAATGCTTTAAGTCATGCCGTACGGTATATCAAGGTGTATATAAGTAATGTTGAAATGTTTAAGTCATGCGTACGGTATATCAAGGTGTATATAAGTAATGTTGAAATGTTTAAGTCGTGCGTACGGTATATCAAGGTGTATATAAGTAATGTTGAAATGTTTAAGTCATGCGTACGGTATATCAAGGTGTATATAAGTAATGTTGAAATGTTTAAGTCATGTGTACGGTATATCAAGGTGTATATAAGTAATGTTGAAATGTTTAAGTCATGCGTACGGTATATCAAGGTGTATATAAGTAATGTTGAAATGTTTAAGTCATGCGTACGGTATATCAAGGTGTATATAAGTCATGCGTACGGTATATCAAGGTGTATACCAGTAGCCCTGTTAGTGGGCTGTAGAGGGAACACATACTGGTCCGGGGGCTACCAGTAGCCCTGTTAGTGGGCTGTAGAGAGAACACATACTGGTCCGGGGGCTACCAGTAGCCCTGTTAGTGGGCTGTAGAGGGAACACACACTGGTCCGGGGGCTACCAGTAGCCCTGTTAGTGGGCTGTAGAGGGAACACATACTGGTCCGGGGGCTACCAGTAGCCCTGTTAGTGGGCTGTAGAGGGAACACATACTGGTCCGGGGGCTACCAGTAGCCCTGTTAGTGGGCTGTAGAGGGAACACATACTGGTCCGGGGGCTACCAGTAGCCCTGTTAGTGGGCTGTAGAGGGAACCCATACTGGTCCGGGGCTACCAGTAGCCCTGTTAGTGGGCTGTAGAGGGAACACATACTGGTCCGGGGGCTACCAGTAGCCCTGTTAGTGGGCTGTAGAGGGAACCCATACTGGTCCGGGCTACCAGTAGCCCTGTTAGTGGGCTGTGGAGGGAACACATACTGGTCCGGGGGCTACCAGTAGCCCTGTTAGTGGGCTGTAGAGGGAACCCATACTGGTCCGGGGGCTACCAGTAGCCCTGTTAGTGGGCTGTAGAGGGAACACATACTGGTCCGGGGGCTACCAGTAGCCCTGTTAGTGGGCTGTGGAGGGAACACATACTGGTCCGGGGGCTACCAGTAGCCCTGT
>NW_025535113.1:0-112500 GCF_020615455.1 Coregonus clupeaformis | reverse complement strand
ACCCACCCCTTCTAAAAAAGTACACAAAAGGATGGATGAGTCACAATCACATTATTTGCTTGTCCGGCTGAAAACCAACTGGAAAAATACTTTTTACCATTCCAACAATGCAGGTAAGTTGTAGGCATCATTTTACATCTGCATCATTTTACCACTTACAGACTGTTATATGTAACCAGATCTATTTCCATATTTTGAGCAGTAATTGTACGTTTCACACATAGAATGTAAATGAATAAGGCGCTCTGTGGTTTCCCATGTTTCAGGCCCTGAAGTTCCTCCACGTGCTGCTGTCAGTAGCAGTTCACTCTAAGGTACTGATGTTCCAGCCTCTGGACTGCGCTGACGTCTACAACAACGGTTCTAAGACCAGTGGTGTCTACAGGATCTACCCTGCTGGACCCAACTCTCCTCGATACGTCTACTGTGATATGGACACTGACGGAGGGAAATGGACTGTGAGTAGGCTACCTAGTAGGAAACGGTTTTAACAGAGTACATAACAGCGTTCAGATATTGAGGGTTTGGGCAACACCTTCAGAATAACAAATATTACAACTAATATTATGGCTGAACTCGAATGTGCTGGTTGATAAAATAACTGTATTTATGGGAAAGATGTTTGAAAAGGGTATTTTTGTTTTTAAATGATATTGTAAATTGGAATGGTAGAGTTGTGTCTTTCATGGAGTTATCAGAATCGCATGGGAAGGTCTGCTCAATCCAAGATAACAACCAATTGATTACAGCATTACCCCAAACATGGAGGAGGCTGGTGGCAGCGGGAGGAGGTAGGGAACTGGTCTGTCTGCCCAATATAAAGGATCAAGGGAGGAGGTAGGGAACTGGTCTGTCTGCCCAATATAAAGGATCAAGGGAGGAGGTAGGGAACTGGTCTGTCTGCCCCAATATAAAGGATCAAGGGAGGAGGTAGGGAACTGGTCTGTCTGCCCAATATAAAGGATCAAGGGAGGAGGTAGGGAACTGGTCTGTCTGCCCAATATAAAGGATCAAGGGAGGAGGTAGGGAACTGGTCTGTCTGCCCCAATATAAAGGATCAAGGGAGGAGGTAGGGAACTGGTCTGTCTGCCCAATATAAAGGATCAAGGGAGGAGGTAGGGAACTGGTCTGTCTGCCCAATATAAAGGATCAAGGGAGGAGGTAGGGAACTGGTCTGTCTGCCCAGTATAAAGGATCAAGGGAGGAGGTAGGGAACTGGTCTGTCTGCCCAATATAAAGGATCAAGGGAGGAGATAGAGAACTGGTCTGTCTGCCCAATATAAAGGATCAAGGGAGGAGGTAGGGAACTGGTCTATCTGCCCAGTATAAAGGATCAAGGGAGGAGGTAGGGAACTGGTCTGTCTGCCCAATATAAAGGATCAAGGGAGGAGGTAGGGAACTGGTCTGTCTGCCCAGTATAAAGGATCAAGGGAGGAGGTAGGGAACTGGTCTGTCTGCCCAATATAAAGGATCAAGGGAGGAGGTAGGGAACTGGTCTGTCTGCCCAATATAAAGGATCAAGGGAGGAGGTAGGGAACTGGTCTGTCTGCCCAATATAAAGGATCAAGGGAGGAGGTAGGGAACTGGTCTGTCTGCCCAGTATAAAGGATCAAACTGGCGGAGGAACAAAAATAGCATAAATAGGAAGGTATACCAGTTTCAT
Source organism: Coregonus clupeaformis (assembly GCF_020615455.1). Taxonomy (NCBI): domain Eukaryota; kingdom Metazoa; phylum Chordata; class Actinopteri; order Salmoniformes; family Salmonidae; genus Coregonus; species Coregonus clupeaformis. The sequence continues at coordinate 110,837 of NW_025535113.1, read as the reverse complement.
TTGAGGACCAGGATGTTGACAGCTGTGCCATACAGATTGCAAAATATGATATACCGATTCCATGGTACAGGGTGTATGAGTTGATATATAAAACGACGCAAGATTCAAGACTTCGTGCTTTTCAGCTAAAATTATTATATAGAATTCTTGCCACCAACAAAATGTTGAATTTTTGGGGCATACAATCATCGAAGCTCTGCAGATTTTGTTGTGAGGATACAGAATCAATAGACCATTTATTTTGGTATTGCCCTCAGGTAGCCTGGTTCTGGTCTCAGGTTCAGGAATGGCTGAAAATGCATAACATTGATCTAAAATTGACCCTAGAAATAGGACTGTTGGGAGATCTGGAGAGACCGGGTCAATCAACTACTAAAACTACAACTACACTCTTAGTAAAAAGTATTTATCTTCAACTCACAATCTGTGGATTCTATTCGATTAGATATATTGAAATTGTATGTTAAACATCACAGCATAGTTGAAAGATATACAGTGAGGGAAAAAAGTATTTGATCCCCTGCTGATTTTGTACGTTTGCCCACTGACATAGACATGATCAGTCTATCATTTTAATGGTAGGTTTATTTGAACAGTGAGAGACAGAATAACAACAAAAAAATCCAGAAAAACGCATGTCAAAAATGTTATAAATTGATTTGCATTTTAATGAGGGAAATAAGTATTTGACCCCTCTGCAAAACATGACTTAGTACTTGGTGGCAAAACCCTTGTTGGCAATCACAGAGGTCAGACGTTTCTTGTAGTTGGCCACCAGGTTTGCACACATCTCAGGAGGGATTTTGTTCCACTCCTCTTTGCAGATCTTCTCCAAGTCATTAAGGTTTCGAGGCTGACGTTTGGCAACTCGAACCTTCAGCTCCCTCCACAGATTCTCTATGGGATTAAGGTCTGGAGACTGGCTAGGCCACTCCAGGATCTTTAATGTGCCTCTTCTTGAGCTACTCCTTTGTTGCCTTGGCCGTGTGTTTTGGGTCATTGTCATGCTGGAATACCCATCCACGACCCATTTTCAATGCCCTGGCTGAGGGAAGGAGGTTCTCACCCAAGATTTGACGGTACATGGCCCCGTCCATCGTCCCTTTGATGGTGTGAAGTTGTCCTGTCCCCTTAGCAGAAAAACACCCCCAAAGCATAATGTTTCCACCTCCATGTTTGACGGTGGGGATGGTGTTCTTGGGGTCATAGGCAGCATTCCTCCTCCTCCTCCAAACACGGCGAGTTGAGATGATGCCAAAGAGATCGATTTTGGTCTCATCTGACCACAACACTTTCACCCAGTTCTTGATAGAGGAATTATGATTATGACTAAAATTGTTCACCCCCGATACTGTGATGACTGTGTGAACTGTGTTAGGGTTATCATTATAAACCCACTAACAGAGAGGGGGGGAGTTAGAAACTGCTGAGACAAACATTCCAGGATGAAGGGGACTTAGAAACTGGTTAAAGGCCTCCTAAAGGTGGGCGGCGCAAAGTGTGTTTTGGCGGGAGAGCTCTCCATGATTAAATACTACAGATCATTCTTGCTGGTTGTGGACCTTTGTTTAATTCATGATTAAAACCAGAGCCTTACACCCTCTGGGAATTATTCAAAGCATTAAGTTTAATTAGAGAAATAAATTCTCGTGACAAATGGTCCTTCGAGCCGGATCTCAAAATACGTCTTTGTCGTTCCCACAGGTGAACTAAAGGAGAAGGTGACCCACTCTATCTAACCAGGTGACTGGTGTGGATCCAGTCCCTAAAGAAGAAAGACTGGAAGCAGGCCTGTTGGGAAGGGCCCTATCAGGTTATATTGGTCACTGCCTTTGCCATTAGAATAGCAGAGAGAGCAACCTGGGGCCATGTTACCCACTGCAAGAGGGTAAGACCACATACAAGCACCACTGAACACACGCAGAGTTAGAGAGAAGAACTCGACCAATAGGGTCTGGGGATCACCTCTGTTAATGAAGATCTCCTACCCCGACCTATCATCACTGTAGTGTGTTCTCAGGGTGTGAGTATGGGGTGGTACCAAGCAGAAAGACTGAGGGCAGGAGAGGGTTGGTGGTTTTTGGGAATATGGATAACCTGAGCTGCATCATAGTCTCGGCAATGGTCCTGATATGTCAAGATCCACCACCACACCTACGCTATGCCCTTACCATTGTTAAGAAGTCAAAGAGAAGAGAAGCGACCCGACATACTGACCGTCAAGGACGAGTGGCCTACAAAATGGGAGTCAGAGAAGGGCAGACTGTAGGATTCAAAATAAGGGTTAGGGACGTAGCCAACGGGTGGGGTACATGTCAACAAGCAATTTGGGATTATAAAATCCCATAATATTCGTGTTCGAGCCCCACGGCGGATTGTTCCTAGACTCAAGTGTTTAAACACACTTGGGGACGGGGATATGGGACCGGTCGGGACTGAACATCCAGATAGGGGGTAAAGAGAAACAAAGACATCACCAATTATCAATTGGAGATAGTAGTAATGTGACTGATTTAAGTTCGGAAGCACAGGAGAGAATTCTGAACCTCACAGCCCCTGTAACCGATGTGTGGTGGGCGTGTGCCAGTAAAGGCAGTATAAGGCAGAGAATACCAAAGGGGTGGCTAGGTACCTGCGCCCTGGTTCTACTGATTCAGCTAGTTAGAACTAGTCACCAGGAACCAAGGAAAGGGTTAAACTGATGTAGGAGGAGTTTTAAGAAGAAGGAGAATAGCCCTATTTAGATGGATGCGATTGGGATACCAAGGGGGGTATCGGATGGATACCGAGCTATGAAACAAGTAGGGGAAGGGTTTACTACCACGTTCTTTTGGTGGGTGACAAACAAAAATGTGGACCATAAACGATTTATTGGCCAGACTAGGGATGCAGTAAAGGGGATCTCTGAACAATTATCCGCCACCTCGCTCATGACTTGGAAAAATAGGTTGGCTCTAGATCAGGCAGAAAGGGGCGGTGTCTATAGAATGGTGGCCGTTGTAGCACATTTATCCCTAACAACACCGCACCGGATGGGACAGTCACCAGAGCTCTAGCAGGATTGACTGCTCTAAGTGAAGAATGGGCTGAGAACTCAGGGAGTTAATACATCTTTGATAGGGTGGTTTGATGAAATGTTTGGTAAATGGAAAAAGATAGCAGCCACCATCTTGGGGGGCAGCCACCGCAATTGGATGCAATTGCTTGGTATTATGTGGTTGTTGTTGTCTTGTTCCCTGTGTCCGAGGGTTGGTGAGTAAGGCGTTGGAGAAATGCAGTGTCTCAACCGATGGTGAGATATGGACGGAATCCGGACTCTGACCAGTGGAATGTGAAAAACGATCCTCCAGGCTTGGTGGATGACGAGGACTTTGACCCTGAAAGACCGCAATTGGATGAAACGTTTATTAGTTCTGATGTATGAAGGTCAGATTGATCATGCTTGTAAATACATTTATCCTGAGGGTGTAACAATTTAGTCAAAGGGTGAATTGATAGAGGAATTATGATTATGACTAAAATTGTTCACCCCGATACTGATGATGACTGTGAGAACTGTGTTAGGGTTATCATTGTAAACCCACTAACAGAGGGGGGGAGTTAGAAACTGCTGAGACAAACATTCCAGGATGAAGGGGACTTAGAAACTGGTTACAGGGTGCCTAAAGATGGGCGGAGCAAAGTTCCTTTGTGTGAAGGGGTATTAAAGGCGATGTGTGTGTGTGTGTTTTGGCGGGAGAGCTCTCCATGATTAAATACTACAGATCATTCTTGCTGGTTCTGGACCTTTGTTTAATTCATGATTAAAACCAGAGCCTTACACCCTCTGGGAATTATTCAAAGCATTGAGTTTAATTAGAGATAGAAATTCTCGTGACAGTTCTCCTCTGAATCGTTCAGATGTTCATTGGCAAACTTCAGACGGGCCTGTATATGTGCTTTCTTGAGCAGGGGGACCTTGCGGGCGCTGCAGGATTTCAGTCCTACACGGCGTAGTGTGTTACCAATTGTTTTCTTGGTGACTATGGTCCCAGCTGCCTTGAGATCATTAACAAGATCCTCCCGTGTAGTTCTGGGCTGATTCCTCACCGTTCTCATGATCATTGCAACTCCACGAGGTGAGATTTTGCATGGAGCCCCAGGCCGAGGGAGATTGACAGAGCTTTTGTGTTTCTTCCATTTGCGAATAAATCGCACCAAATGTTGTCACCTTCTCACCAAGCTGCTTGGCGATGGACTTGTAGCCCATTCCAGCCTTGTGTAGGTCTACAATCTTGTCCCTGACATCCTTGGAGAGCTCTTTGGTCTTGGCCATGGTGGAGAGTTTGGAATCTGATTGACTGATTGCTTCTGTGGACAGGTGTCATTTATACAGGTAACAAACTGAGATTAGGAGCACTCCCTTTAAGAGTGTGCTCCTAATCTCAGCTCGTTACCTTTATAAAAGACACCTGGGAGCCAGAAATCTTTCTGATTGAGAGGGGGTCAAATACTTATTTCCCTCATTAAAATGCAAATCAATTTATAACATTTTTGACATGCTTTTTTTTTCTGGATTTTGTTGTTGTTATTCTGTCTCTCACTGTTCAAATAAACCTACCATTAAAATTATAGACTGATCATTTCTTTGTCAGTGGGCAAACGTACAAAATCAGCAGGGGATCAAATAATTTTTTCCATCACTGTATGGTGCCATCCTAGTCAGCCTCAACACCTTCAGACCATACTAGTCAGCCTCAACACCATACTAGTCAGCCTCAACACCATCACACCATACTAGTCAGCCTCAACACCATCCTAGTCAGCCTCAACACCATCACACCATACTAGTCAGCCTCAACACCATCACACCATACTAGTCAACCTCAACACCATCACACCATACTAGTCAGCCTCAACACCATCCTAGTCAGCCTCAACACCATCACACCATACTAGTCAGCCTCAACACCATCACACCATACTAGTCAGCCTCAACACCATACTAGTCAGCCTCAACACCATCCTAGTCAGCCTCAACACCATCACACCATACTAGTCAGCCTCAACACCATCATAGTCAGCCTCAACACCATACTAGTCAGCCTCAACACCATACTAGTCAGCCTCAACACCATACTAGTCAGCCTCAACACCATACTAGTCAGCCTCAACACCATACTAGTCAGCCTCAACACCATCACACCATACTAGTCAGCCTCAACACCATCACACCATACTAGTCAGCCTCAACACCATTCAGCTCAACACCATCCTAGTCAGCCTCAACACCATCCTAGTAGACACCATCCTAGTCAGCCTCAACACCATCACACCATACTAGTCAGCCTCAACACCTACACATACTAGTCAGCCTCAACACCATCACACCATACTAGTCAGCCTCAACACCATACTAGCATCACACCATACTAGTCAGCCTCAACACCATACTAGTCAGCTCACACCATACTAGTCAGCCTCAACACCATTATCCTCACACCATACTAGTCAGCCTCAACACCATACTAGTCAGCCTCAACACCATCACTAGTCAGCCTCAACACCATTATCACACCATACTAGTCAGCCTCAACACCATAGCAGTCACACCATACTAGTCAGCCTCAACACCATCACACCATACTAGTCAACCTCAACACCATCACACCATACTAGTCAACCTCAACACCATCACACCATACTAGTCAGCCTCAACACCATCCCCCACACCATACTAGTCAGCCTCAACACCATACATCACACCATACTAGTCAGCCTCAACACCATATCGTCCGCCAACACCATACTAGTCAGCCTCAACACCATCACACCATACTAGTCAGCCTCAACACCATCACACCATACTAGTCAGCCTCAACACCATACTAGTCAGCCTCAACACCATCACACCATACTAGTCAGCCTCAACACCATACTAGTCAGCCTCAACACCATCACACCATACTAGTCAGCCTCAACACCATCACACCATACTAGTCAGCCTCAACACCATCACACCATACTAGTCAGCCTCAACACCATCACACCATACTAGTCAGCCTCAACACCATACTAGTCAACCTCAACACCATACTAGTCAGCCTCAACACCTTCACACCATACTAGTCAACCTCAACACCATACTAGTCAGCCTCAACACCATACTAGTCAGCCTCAACACCATCACACCATACTAGTCAACCTCAATACCATACTAGTCAGCCTCAACACCATACTAGTCAACCTCAACACCATACTAGTCAACCTCAACACCATACTAGTCAACCTCAACACCATCCTAGTCAGCCTCAACACCATACTAGTCAGCATCAACAAATACACTGATCTTGTTGAAGTATTTTAATACAACAGTATTCTGCCAGATGAGGTCTAATCAACCGTATTTTAATACAACAGTATTCTGCCAGATGAGAGGTCTGATCTTTTTCCTCTCCTTCACCCGCCTCCCTCTCCTTCTCTCCCTCCCTCTCCTTCACCCGCCTCCCTCTCCCTCCTTCTAGGTGTTCCAGAGGAGGATGGATGGAACAGTGAACTTCTACAGAGGATGGGACCAGTACAAGAACGGCTTTGGACATGCAGCGGGAGAGTACTGGCTGGGTAAGGACTTATTTAAAAAGCCTTTTCAAGGACAGATCACCAATGGAAAACCTGGATAATATAATGAATAATTGGTAATTAACTGACTTCTCTATAGTGAGGTTGTTGTGACAGTCAGTAGATAGGCAGGTCGATCACAACAAGACCATGGTGGTCTACCAAAAACATTTAGTTGGTGTGTAAAACCAGTGAGTCTAGAAATGCAACCTCCCACACTACCCCAAAGCAGTAAAAATACACACTATTATGACCCCTCTATAGAAAGATTGAAGGTCCCCCGTTATCAGTTTTTTTTTAATGAATGGAAGTATATATGGAGACTGTTTAGTGCCAAAAATAAGGGGTTAAATACATGTTAAAATAACAAAAAAACATTTATAATCTCTCAGATATAGGACAGGGGGGACTATTCAATGTGTTTGTATGGGCTAATAGCAGTAAAGACTATCTGTTGTTCCATGTAGTGAATCTGTTATTCAATGTGTTTGTATGGGCTAATAGCAGTAAGGCCAAATTAATTTTTTCATCAATACATTTTTTACGTACATTAACAGTCGAAATTTTGTAGAATAATAGTGAAGACATCAAAACTATGAAATAACACATATGGAATCATGTAGTAACCAAAAAAGTGTAAAACAAATCAAGATATACTTTATATTTGAGATTCTTCAAATAGCCACCCTTTGCCTTGATGACACCAAAATTGGTTCTGTGAAAGTTCCCAGAACATAATGTTCCCAAAACACAAAAACTGTCCAGTCGTGCTGATAATTATAGAACGTTCGTATAAAACATTTACCTGATGTTGCAAGAACGTTCCAAGATCACATTTAATCTGTTCTTTAAAAAGGTTCCCATAATGTTTCATTAGGATTGTGGGAACAGTCTTGTGAGAACATTGTGGGGACATCACAAAAGATATGTTCCCAAAACACAAAAAACTGTCCAGTTGTGCTGATTATTACAATACTCTAGATTGTAAAAACATTTGCCTGATGTTGCAAGAACATTCCCAGAACAAATGTTTTTATATTCTTTAAAAGATCCTAAAACATTGACTGTCCACGGGTCCATTCGGAATGGGTCTCCGGTTTGTTTACATTAATTTATGCATATCGGGTCGGTTGGGAAAGCCACGGATCCCTTTCGGAGGACCTCTAGTACACAGTATGAAGTTTCAGTAAGTAGTAGTCAAGACATATTTCGGACACTGCCTTTGTACTAGTCTAAAGAGAGTTTGTGAAGGAAAAGTCATTGCGTTGCAAGATGGCCGCTCCAACGCCACCGCTACTTCTGGGCTAGTCACTAAAGGCTACTACCATCACCACCATCACCATCATCACCATCACCACCACCACCACCATCACTACCCCACTAATATTTATAACACAGTGTCACGATCGTCTTGAGAAGAAGCGGGCCAAGGCGCAGCGTGATATGCGTACATAATATTTATTAAATGTACAACACAACGAACAAAACAACAAACGATACGAAACGTGAAGTCCTACGGTTACACAAACCAAACGGAACAAGATACCACACCAAAACAATGCCAAACGGCTACCTAAGTATGGCTCCCAATCAGAGACAACGAGCTACAGCCGTCTCTGATTGGGAACCACCCTGGCCAACATAGAAATACCAAACTAGAACACAAAACAATGAAAACTCACACCCTGGCTCAACATACAAGAGTCCCCAGAGCCAGGGCGTGACACACAGTCACTACTCTTCATTGGTTCCACCCTCCATCACTCGGTCGCGTCACGCCATTGTTGTGAACATTCTAAATATGCCTCAGCCATACTGATTCCCAGAAGTCAAGCGGTAGTACCCAGTCATTCTGAACGGTGGCTAATGACAAATTATAAAATTAGAATATAGTGGCCTGGAAACAGGTTCCTACATTATGATGCAAATAATTAGTAGGAAACAACTTTGCCATCATTATGATGTCGTCCGAATTACTTTTAGACGGATGGCAATGTTGCCATTAGCTAGTAAAGTTCGTAAAGAAATACCTAGCATTCCTAACGTTAGCTAGCTAAAATCTGGTGCTCTTCCCTTTTATCTTAACTAGCTAGCTAAAGTTATACTGTGGTCCTTGTGGTCCTTAGTTGTGGTCGTCTGTAGCTCAATTGATAGAGCACGGCGCTTGTAACACCAGGGTAGTGGGTTCGATTCCCGGGACCACCCATAAGTAGAAATGTATGCACACATGACTGTAAGTCGCTTTGGATAAAAGCATCTGCTAAATGGCATATTATATTATATATAATATTATACTACAGCTAAAAGTCAATCTGATGACATCACAACGACGACAGAAGGTTGTCCTACTAATTATTTGCCTCCTTTAGAAATGGCATTGTGTTTCCAAAGCCACTATTTTCATCAGCACCAATTGACAATACATTGAGTAGAAGGTTCAGTCAGGAGTGTCTTATTTCCAGTCGGAAGTCACACCGTTCAAAACAATATTGTGACGAAACGTGCAACCCATTAACACTAGCCTCAAATTTGTCAACCCTCTAACAAATTTAAACCTCTAAACTTCTTCCACTAACATAACAATCCTTCTGGACAGCTGAAGCATATCGCCATTTTTTCTTCAATAAAAGAATACAGTTTCTAGCTGCATTTTAGAAACGTCTGTCCCACATGGGAGGTGACGCAGGGTTTTGGTTCCGGGTTTCCAAGATGAGGCGCTACGGATCACAGATCTGGTATTTCTATGCATTATTCGATTAAGTGGTTTAAAGTAAAACAACATGTGACAATTTACTAACAAAATATGAACAGAAAGGTAGAGTACATGTAACGTCGAGACAACTAAGGCTATATGGATAAAATAAAAACACTGTTTAAAAAGACAGAAAGTCCAGGGAATTACAAAAGTGGAACTGCCCGTATTGTGAAATCGTGTTTGCTCCCCTGATAAATATTAGCCAATCATGATCCACCCACCCCTTCTAAAAAAGTACACAAAGGATGGATGAGTCACAATCACATTATTTGCTTGTCCGGCTGAAAACCAACTGGAAAAATACTTTTTACCATTCCAACAATGCAGGTAAGTTGTAGGCATCATTTTACATCTGCATCATTTTACCACTTACAGACTGTTACAGTGGGGGAAAAAAGTATTTAGTCAGCCACCAATTGTGCAAGTTCTCCCACTTAAAAAGATGAGAGAGGCCTGTAATTTTCATCATAGGTACACGTCAACTATGACAGACAAATTAAGCATTTTTTTTCCAGAAAATCACATTGTAGGATTTGTTATGAATTTATTTGCAAATTATGGTGGAAAATAAGTATTTGGTCACCTACAAACAAGCAAGATTTCTGGCTCTCACAGACCTGTAACTTCTTCTTTAAAAGGCTCCTCTGTCCTCCACTCGTTACCTGTATTAATGGCACCTGTTTGAACTTGTTATCAGTACAAAAGACACCTGTCCACAACCTCAAACAGTCACACTCCAAACTCCACTATGGCCAAGACCAAAGAGCTGTCAAAGGACACCAGAAACAAAATTGTAGACCTGCACCAGGCTGGGAAGACTGAATCTGCAATAGGTAAGCAGCTTGGTTTGAAGAAATCAACTGTGGGAGCAGTCATCCCCCCTCTTCAAAGGGGGTGACACTCTAGATCCAAACTGCTACAGACCTATATCCATCCTGCCCTGCCTTTCGAAAGTATTCGAAAGCCAAGTTAAAAAACAGATCATCGACCATTTCGAATACCACCGTACCTTCTCCGCTATGCAATCCGGTTTCCGAGCTGGTCACGGGTGCACTTCAGCCACGCTCAAGGTCCTAAACGATATTATAACCACGATTGATAATAGACAGTACTGTGCAGCCGTCTTCATCGACCTGGCCAAGGCTTTCGACTCTGTCAACCACCGCATTCTTATTGGCAGACTAAATAGCCTTGGTTTCTCAAATGACTGCCTCGCCTGGTTCACCAACTACTTCTCAGATAGAGTTCAGTGTGTCAAATCGGAGGGCCTGTTGTCTGGACCTATGGCAGTCTCTATGGGGTGCCACAGGGTTCAATTCTTGGGCCGACACTTTTCTCCGTGTATATCAATGATGTCGCTCTTGCTGCTGGTGACTCTCAGATCCACCTCTACGCAGACGACACCATTTTGTATACATCTGGCCCTTCATTGGACACTGTGTTAACAAACCTCCAAACGAGCTTCAATGCCATACAACAATCCTTCAGTAGCCTTCAACTGCTCTTAAACACTAGTAAAACTAAATGCATGCTTTTCAATCGAACGCTGCTAGCACCCGCCCACCCGACTAGAATCACCACTCTCGACGGGTCTGACCTAGAGTATGTGGACAACTACAAATATCTAGGTGTCTGGTTAGACTGTAAACTCAACTTCCAGACTCACATAAAGAATCTCCAATCCAAAGTTAAATCTAGAATCGGCTTCCTATTTCGCAACAAAGCCTCCTTCACTCATGCTGCCAAACATGCCCTCGTAAAACTGACTATCCTACCGATCCTTGACTTCGAGCGATGTCATTTACAAAATAGCCTCCAACACTCTACTCAGCAAATTGGATGTAGTCTATCACAGTGCCATCCGTTTTGTCTCCAAAGCCCCATACACTACCCACCACTGTGACCTGTACGCTCTTGTTGGCTGGTCCTCACTACATGTCCGTCGTCAAACCCACTGGCTCCAGGCCATCTATAAATCACTGCTAGGCAAATCCCCGCCTTATCTTAGCTCATTGGTCACCATAGCAGCACCCACCCGTAGTCTGCGCTCCAGCAGGTATATCTCACTGGTCATTCCCAAAGCCAACACCTCCTTTGGCCGCCATTCCTTCCAGTTCTCTGTTGCCAATGACTGGAACGAATTGCAAAAATCTCTGAAGCTGGAGACTCTTATCTCCCTCAATAACTTTAAGCATCAGTTGTCAGAGCACCTTACCGATCACTGCACCTGTACACAGCCCATCTGAAATTAGCCCACCCAACTACCTCATCCCTATATTGTTATTTATTTTGCTCTTTTGCACCCCAGTATCTCTATTTGCACATAATCTCTTGCACATCTAGCATTCCAGTGTTAATACTATTGTAATTATTCTGCACTATAGCCTATTTATTGCCTTACCTCCATAACTTGCTACATTTGCACACACTGTATATATATTTTCTGTTGTATTTCTGACTTTATGTTTTTTTTTACCCCATATGTAACTCTGTGTTGTTTTTATTGCACTACTTTGCTTTATCTTGGCCAGGTCGCAGTTGTAAATGAGAACCTGTTCTCAACTGGCTTATCTGGTTAAATAAAGGTGAAATAATTTTTTTTTAAAAAATTAGGAAATGGAAGACATACAAGACCACTGATAATCTCCCTCGATCTGGGGCTCCACGCAAGATCTCACCCCGTGGGGTCAAAATGTTCACAAGAACGGTGAGCAAAAATCCCAGAACCACACGGGGGGACCTAGTGAATGACCTGCAGAGAGCTGGGACCAAAGTAACAAAGCCTACCATCAGTAACACACGACACCGCCAGGGACTCAAATCCTGCAGTGCCAGACGTGTCCCCCTGCTTAAGCCAGTACATGTCCAGGCCCGTCTGAAGTTTGCTAGAGTGCATTTGGATGATCCAGAAGAGGATTGGGAGAATGTCAGATGGTCAGATGAAACCAAAATATAACTTTTTGGTAAAAACTCAACTCGTCGTGTTTGGAGGACAAAGAATGCTGAGTTGCATCCAAAGAACACCATACATACTGTGAAGCATGGGGGTGGAAACATCATGCTTTGGGGCTGTTTTTCTGCAAAGGGACCAGGACGACTGATCCGTGTAAAGGAAAGAATGAATGGGGCCATGTATCGTGAGATTTTGAGTGAAAATCTCCTTCCATCAGCAAGGGCATTGAAGATGAAACGTGGCTGGGTCTTTCAGCATGACAATGATCCCAAACACACCGCCCGGGCAACGAAGGAGTGGCTTCGTAAGAAGCATTTCAAGGTCCTGGAGTGGCCTAGCCAGTCTCCAGATCTCAACCCCCATAGAAAATCTTTGGAGGGAGTTGAAAGTCTGTGTTGCCCAGCGACAGCCCCAAAACATCACTGCTCTACAGGAGATCTGCATGGAGGAATGGGCGCAACAGCAACAGCAAATACCAGCAACAGTGTGTGAAAACCTTGTGAAGACTTAAAGAAAACGTTTGACCTGTGTCATTGCCAACAAAGGGTATATAACAAAGTATTGAGAAACTTTTGTTATTGACCAAATACTTATTTTCCACCATAATTTGCAAATAAATTCATAAAAAATCCTACAATGTGATTTTCTGGATTTTATTTTCTAATTTTGTCTGTCATAGTTGACGTGTACCTATGATGAAAATTACAGGCCTCTCTCATCTTTTTAAGTGGGAGAACTTGCACAATTGGTGGCTGACTAAATACTTTTTTCCCCCACTGTATATGTAACCAGATCTATTTCCATATTTTGAGCAGTAATTGTAAGTTTCACACATAGAATGACAAGCAGAATGTTAATTGAACAGGCGCTCTGTGGTTTCCCATGTTTCAGGCCCTGAAGTTCCTCCACGTGCTGCTGTCAGTAGCAGTTCACTCTAAGGTACTGATGTTCCAGCCTCTGGACTGCGCTGACGTCTACAACAACGGTTCTAAGACCAGTGGTGTCTACAGGATCTACCCTGCTGGACCCAACTCTCCTCGATACGTCTACTGTGATATGGACACTGACGGAGGGAAATGGACTGTGAGTAGGCTACCTAGTAGGAAACGGTTTTAACAGAGTACATAACAGCGTTCAGATAGAGGGTTTGGGCAACACCTTCAGAATAACAAATATTACAACTAATATTATGGCTGAACTCGAATGTGCTGGTTGATAAAATAACTGTATTTATGGGAAAGATGTTTGAAAAGGGTATTTTTGTTTTTAAATGATATTGTAAATTTGAATGGTAGAGTTGTGCCTTTCATGGAGTTATCAGAATCGCATGGGAAGGTCTGCTCAATCCAAGATAACAACCAATTGATTACAGCATTACCCCAAACATGGAGGAGGCTGGTGGCAGCGGGAGGAGGCAGGGAACTGGTCTGTCTGCCCAATATAAAGGATCAAGGGAGGAGGTAGGGAACTGGTCTGTCTGCCCAGTATAAAGGATCAAGGGAGGAGGTAGGGAACTGGTCTGTCTGCCCAGTATAAAGGATCAAGGGAGGAGGCAGGGAACTGGTCTGTCTGCCCAATATAAAGGATCAAGGGAGGAGGTAGGGAACTGGTCTGTCAGCCCAATATAAAGGATCAAGGGAGGAGGTAGGGAACTGGTCTGTCTGCCCAATATAAAGGATCAAGGGAGGAGGTAGGGAACTGGTCTGTCTGCCCAATATAAAGGATCAAGGGAGGAGGTAGGGAACTGGTCTGTCTGCCCAATATAAAGGATCAAGGGAGGAGGTAGGGAACTGGTCTGTCTGCCCAATATAAAGGATCAAGGGAGGAGGTAGGGAACTGGTCTGTCTGCCCAGTGTATAAAGGACCAATATAAAGGATCAAAGGGGGAGGTAGGGAACTGGTCTGTCAACTAATATAAAAGATCATAGGAGGTAGGAAGCTGAATCTGTCTGCCCAGCTATAAAGGATCAAGGGAGGAGGTAGGGAACTGGTCTGTCTGCCCAGTATAAAGGATCAAGGGAGGAGGTAGGGAACTGGTCTGTCTGCCCAGTATAAAGGATCAAGGGAGGAGGTAGGGAACTGGTCTGTCTGCCCAATATAAAGGATCAAGGGAGGAGGTAGGGAACTGGTCTGTCTGCCCAATATAAAGGATCAAACTGGCAGAGGAATAAACATAGCATGAATAGGAAAGTATAGCAGTTTCATTTGAGGACCAGGATGTTGACAGCTGTGTGCCATGCAGATTGCAAAATAGTTGGGAAGAGATTTTTGATATACCGATTCCATGGTATATAGAATTCTTGCCACCAACAAAATGTTGAACATTTGGGGCATACATCGCAGCTCTGCAGATTGTGTTGTGAGGATACAGAATCAATAGACCATTTATTTTGGTATTGCCCTCAGTTAGCCTGGTTCTGGTCTCAGGTACAGGAATGGCTGAAAATGCATAACATTCATCTAAAATTGACCCTAGAAATAGGACTGTTGGGAGATCTGGAGAGACCGGGTCAATCAACTACTAATATACTAACACTCTTAGTAAAAAGTATTTATCTTCAACTCACAATCTGTGGATTCTATTCGATTAGATATATTGAAATTGTATGTTAAACATCACAGCATAGTTGAAAGACATATGGTGCCATCCTAGTCAGCCTCAACACCTTCAGACCATCCTGGTCAGCCTCAACACCTTCAGACCATCCTAGTCAGCCTCAACACCTTCAGACCATCCTAGTCAGCCTCAACACCTTCAGACCATCCTAGTCAGCCTCAACACCTTCAGACCATCCTAGTCAGCCTCAACACCTTCCGACCATACCTAGTCAGCCTCAACACCAACACCATACTAGTCAGCCTCAACACCTTCAACCATCTAAATCAGCCTCAACACCTTCAGACCATACTAGTCCAGCCTCAACACCTTCAAGACCACTACACTAGGTCAGGCCTCAACACCTTCCCACACCATACCTAGTCAGCCTCAACCTGCTTCAACCATCCTAGTCAGCCTCAACACCTTCGACCATCTGTTCATGCCTCAACACCCATCACCATCCCTATTCGCCTCAACACCATCCCAACCTTCCAGACCATACTAGTCCAGCCTCAACACCTTTCATACTAAGTCAGCCAGTCAACACCTACTACAAGGCCTCAACACCTTCAGACCATCTGAATCATGGCCTCCCAACACCTTCAGACCATCCTGAGTCAGCCTCAACACCTTCAACACTCATACTACTTTAACAGCGCTTCTCAACACCATCAGACCATCCTAGTCAGCCTCAACACCTTCAGACCATCCTAGTCAGCCTCAACACCTTCCACTATTCAACCTCAACACCTTCTGCCCAACCATACTAGTCCAGCCTCAACACATTCACCCATCCTAGTCGCCTCAACACCTTCAGACCTACATGGTTCAGCCTCAACGACCTTCCGTGACCACTTACTAGTCAGCCTCAACACCTTCACAACATACTTTCCGGGTCAGCCTGGCCACCTTCAGACCATACTGAACAGCCCCTAACACCTTCAGATCCATACTAGCTGCTCAGCCTCTAACACCTTCACACCATACTATTGCCTCAACACCAAAGATCAGCCAAATTTCTAACACTTAAGACCACAATTAGTCAGCCCAACACCTTCTGCACGATACTAGTCAGCCTCAAGAACTTCTTGCACTATACTAGCCAGCCTAACACCGCCAGACTATACTAGTCAGCCTCAAATAACGAACACCATACTAGTCAGCCCCCAACACCATACTATTTTACCTCAAGACTTCCAGACCATACTAGCTAGCCTCTGTTGACTCCCCAGAAATTACCTGGCCAGCCTCAACACCTTCTGTAGACCATACCAGGCTGGGGCCCCCACACCTTCAGACCATACTTAGTCAGCCCCAAACCCCTTCACACCATACTAGTCAAATCAACACTATACTCATTGTAAACCAACACCTTCAGACCAAAATAGTCAGCCTCAACACCTTTCAGACCATACCTACTTTGGGGCCTCAACACCATACTATTGTGGGCCTGCAACACCTCAAGTGACCATAATTAGCTAGGCCCCACCAATACACCATACTAAAGGTCAGCCTCTAACACACCATCACACCAAAAAACAGCTGTCTTCACACCTTCTGAGAAAATTGAAAATGGTCAGCTCCCCAACACCTTCAGACCATACTAGTCAGCCTCTAACACCTTCAGACCATACTAGCCTGGGGCCTCAACACTTTCAGATCAATTCGAGTCAGCTTCAACACTTAACAATTATACTAATAATTTACAACAATTCATACTAGCTAACCTCAACACCGCCAGATCATACTGGCCAGCCTTCAACACCATACTAGTCAGCCCTGACCTCTAGACCATCTAGTCAGCCTCAACACCTTCAGACCATCCTGGTCAGCCTCAACACCTTCAGACCATCCTAGTCAGCCTCAACACCTTCAGACCATCCTAGTCAGCCTCAACACCTTCAGACCATCCTAGTCAGCCTCAACACCTTCAGCCCATCCTAGTCAGTCTCAACACCTTCAGACCATACTAGTCAGCCTCAACACCTTCAGACCATACTAGTCAGCCTCAACACCTTCAGACCATACAAGTCTGATCAACCGTATTTTAATACAACAGTATTCTGCCAGATAATAGGTCTGATCAATCGTTGCTACTGAATTCTCCTGAGTCAGTACTTGACGACATGGCCTAGTTGATTACAATGTTTCCTCTCCTTCACCCGCCTCCCTCTCCTTCTCTCCCTCCCTCTCCTTCTCTCCCTCCCTCTCCTTCTCTCCCTCCCTCTCCTTCTCTCCCTCCCTCTCCTTCTCTCCCTCCCTCTCCTTCTCTCCCTCCCTCTCCTTCACCCGCCTCCCTCTCCTTCTCTCCCTCCCTCTCCTTCTCTCCCTCCCTCTCCTTCTCTCCCTCCCTCTCCTTCTCTCCCTCCCTCTCCTTCTCTCCCTCCCTCTCCTTCACCCGCCTCCCTCCCCATCTCTCCCTCCCTCTCCTTCACCCGCCTCCCTCTCCTTCTCTCCCTCCCTCTCCCTCCTTCTAGGTGTTCCAGAGGAGGATGGATGGAACAGTGAACTTCTACAGAGGATGGGACCAGTACAAGAACGGCTTTGGACATGCAGCGGGAGAGTACTGGCTGGGTAAGGACTTATTTAAAAAGCCTTTTCAAGGACAGATCACCAATGGAAAACCTGGATAATATAATGAATAATTGGTAGTTAACTGAATTCTCTATAGTGAGGTTGTTGTGACAGTCAGTAGATAGGCAAGTCGATCACAACAAGACCATTGTGGTCTACCAAAAACATTTAGTTGGTGTGTAAAACCAGTGAGTCTAGAAATGCAACCTCCCACACTACCCCAAAGCAGTAAAACAATAAATAGCTTTTTGACATCTCTTTCTGTGCTGACAGAATTCATGACTTTTTGCATGATAAAAACAGAGAGCCCTCAAACTCAACTCTTGAGCGATGCCAGCGCCACTGCATTTTTTCCATGATTCCCCTTTAACCAGGGACTGATTTAGACCTGGGACACCAGGTGGGTGATTCCCCCTTTAACCAGGGACTGATTTAGACCTGGGACACCAGGTGGGTGATTCCCCCTTTAACCAGGGACTGATTTAGACCTGGGACACCAGGTGGGTGATTCCCCTTTAACCAGGGACTGATTTAGACCTGGGACACCAGGTGGGTGATTCCCCCTTTAACCAGGGACTGATTTAGACCTGGGACACCAGGTGGGTGATTCCCCCTTTAACCAGGGACTGATTTAGACCTGGGACACCAGGTGGGTGATTCCCCCTTTAACCAGGGACTGATTTAGACCTGGGACACCAGGTGGGTGACTCCCCCTTTAACCAGGGACTGATTTAGACCTGGGACACCAGGTGGGTGATTCCCCTTTAACCAGGGACTGGTTTAGACCTGGGACACCAGGTGGGTGATTCCCCTTTAACCAGGGACTGATTTAGACATCAAATCAAATCAAATCAAATTTTATTGGTCACATGCGCCGAATACAACAGGTGCAGACATTACAGTGAAATGCTTACTTACAGCCCTTAACCAACAGTGCATTTATTTTAAACAAAAAAGTAAGAATAAAACAACAAAAAAGTGTTGAGAAAAAAAGAGCAGAAGTAAAAATAAAGTGACAGTAGGGAGGCTATATATACAATAGAATAAAGTGACAGTAGGGAGGCTATATATACAGGGGGTACCTTGCATAGTCAATGATGCGGGGGCACCGGCTAGTTGAGGTAGTTGAGGTAATATGTACATGTGGGTAGAGTTAAAGTGACTATGCATAAATACTTAACAGAGTAGCAGCAGCGTAAAAAGTATGGGGGGGCAGTGCAAATAGTCCGGGTAGCCATGATTAGCTGTTCAGGAGTCTTATGGCTTGGGGGTAGAAGCTGTTGAGAAGTCTTTTGGACCTAGACTTGGCACTCCGGTACCGCTTGCCGTGCGGTAGCAGAGAGAACAGTCTATGACTAGGGTGACTGGAGTCTTTGACAATTTTGAGGGCCTTCCTCTGACACCGCCTGGTATAGAGGTCCTGGATGGCAGGGAGCTTTGCCCCTGTGATGTACTGGGCCGTACGCACTACCCTCTGTAGTGCCTTGCGGTCAGAGGCCAAGCAGTTGCCATACCAGGCGGTGATGCAACCAGTCAGGATGCTCTCGATGGTGCAGCTGTAGAATTTTTTGAGGATCTGAGGACCCATGCCAAATCTTTTTAGTCTCCTGAGGGGGAATAGGCTTTGTCGTGCCCTCTTCACGACTGTCTTGGTGTGTTTGGACCATGATAGTTCGTTGGTGATGTGGACACCAAGGAACTTGAAGCTCTCAACCTGTTCCACTACAGCCCCGTCGATGAGAATGGGGGCGTGCTCAGTCCTCTTTTTTTTCCTGTAGTCCACAATCATCTCCTTTGTCTTGGTCACGTTGAGGGAGAGGTTGTTGTCCTGGCACCACACGGCCAGATCTCTGACCTCCTCCCTATAGGCTGTCTCATCGTTGTCGGTGATCAGGCCTACCACTGTTGTGTCGTCGGCAAACTTAATGATGGTGTTGGAGTCGTGCCTGGCCATGCAGTCATGGGTGAACAGAGAGTACAGGAGGGGACTGAGCACGCACCCCTGAGGGGCCCCCGTGTTGAGGATCAGTGTGGCAGATGTGTTGTTACCTACCCTTACCACCTGGGGGCGGCCCGTCAGGAAGTCCAGGATCCAGTTGCAGAGGGAGGTGTTTAGTCCCAGGATCCTTAGCTTAGTGATGAGCTTTGAGGGCACTATGGTGTTGAATGCTGAGCTGTAGTCAACGAATAGCATTCTCACGTAGGTGTTCCTCTTGTCCAGGTGGGAAAGGGCAGTGTGGAGTGCGATAGAGATTGCATCATCTGTGGATCTGTTGGGGCGGTATGCAAATTGGAGTGGGTCTAGGGTTTCTGGGATTATGCTGTTGATGTGAGCCATGACCAGTCTTTCAAAGCACTTCATGGCTACAGACGTCAGTGCTACGGGTCGGTAGTCATTTAGGCAGGTTATCTTAGAGTTCTTGGGCACGGGGACTATGGTGGTCTGCTTGAAACATGTTGGTATTACAGACTCAGTCAGGGACATGTTGAAAATGTCAGTGAAGACACTTGCCAGTTGGTCAGCACATGCTCGGAGTACACGTCCTGGTAATCCGTCTGGCCCTGCGGCCTTGTGAATGTTGACCTGCTTAAAAGTCTTACTCACATCGGCTACGGAGAGCGTGATCACATAGTCGTCCGGAACAGCTGGTGCTCTCATGCCTGCTTCAGTGTTGCTTGCCTCGAGCGAGCATAGAAGTGGTTTAGCCTCGTCTGGTAGGCTTGTGTCACTGGGCAGCTCGCGGCTGTGCTTCCCTTTGTAGTCTGTAATAGTTTTCAAGCCCTGCCACATCCGACGAGCGTCAGAGCCAGTGTAGTATGATTCAATCTTAGACCTGTATTGACTCTTTGCCTGTTTGATGGTTCGTCGGAGGTCATAGCGGGATTTCTTATAAGCGTCCGGGTTAGAGTCCCGTTCCTTGAAAGCGGCAGCTCTACCCTTTAGCTCAGTGCGGATGTTTCCTGTAATCCATGGCTTCTGGTTGGGGTATGTACGTACGGTCACTGTGGGGACGACATCATCGATGCACTTATTGATGAAGCCAGTGACTGATGTGGTGTACTCCTCAATGCTGTCTGAAGAATCCCGGAACATGTTCCAGTCTGTGCTAGCAAAACAGTCCTGTAGCTTAGCATCTGCGTCATCTGACCACTTTTTTATTAGCCGAATCACTGGTGCTTCCTGCTTCAGTTTTTGCTTATAAGCAGGAATCAGGAGGATAGAGTTATGGTCAGATTTGCCAAATAGAGGGCGAGGGAGAGCTTTGTATGCGTCTCTGTGTGTGGAGTAAAGGTGGTCTAGAGTTTTTTCCCCTCTGGTTGCACATTTAACATGCTGGTAGAAATTAGGTAGAACGGATTTAAGTTTCCCTGCATTAAAGTCCCCTGCTACTAGGAGCGCTGCATCTGGATGAGCGTTTTCCTGTTGATTAATGGCCTTGTACAACTCATTCAGTGCAATCTTAATGCCAGCATTGGTTTGTGGTGGTAAATAGACAGCTATGAAAAATATAGATGAAAACTCTCTTGGTAAATAGTGTGGTCTACAGCTTATCATAAGATACTCTACCTCAGGCGAGCAAAACCTTGAGACTTCCTTAGTATTTGATTTTGTGCACCAGCTGTTGTTTACAAATATACAGAGACCGCCACCCCTCGTCTTACCCGAGTCTGCCGTTCTGTCCTGCCGATGTAGCGTATAGCCTGCTAGCTGAATGTTATCATTGTCGTCGTTCAGCCACGACTCCGTGAAACATAAGATATTACAGTTTTTAATGTCCCGTTGGTAGGATAACCGTAATCTTAAATCGTCCATTTTATTCTCCAAAGCTTGAACGTTGGCTAATAGGATTGATGGGAGAGGCAGTTTACTCGTTCGCCGTCGTATCCTTACAAGGCACCCGGATCTGCGCCCACGATATCTCCGTCTCTTCCTCACGCGAATGACGGGGATCTGGGCCTTGTCGGGAGTCTGTAGAATATCCTTCGCGAACGCCTCGTTGAAGAAAAAGTGTTCGTCCAACGCGAGGTGAGTAATCGCTGTCCTGATATCCAGAAGCTCTCTTTGGTTATAAGAGACGATGGCAGAAACATTATGTACAAAATAAATTACAAATAACGCGGAAAAACACACATAATAGTACAATTGGTTAGAGGGCTGTAAAACGGCAGCCATCTTCTTCCGGCGCTGGGACACCAGGTGGGTGATTCCCCTTTAACCAGGGACTGATTTATACCTGGGACACCAGGTGGGTGATTCCCCTTTAACCAGGGACTGATTTAGACCTGGGACACCAGGTGGGTGATTCCCCTTTAACCAGGGACTGATTTAGACCTGGGACACCAGGTGGGTGATTCCCCTTTAACCAGGGACTGATTTAGACCTGGGACACCAGGTGGGTGATTCCCCTTTAACCAGGGACTGATTTAGACCTGGGACACCAGGTGGGTGATTCCCCTTTAACCAGGGACTGATTTAGACCTGGGACACCAGGTGGGTGATTCCCCTTTAACCAGGGACTGATTTAGACCTGGGACACCAGGTGGGTGCAATTAATGACCAGGTAGAAGAGAAAACCAGCAGGCTCCGGACCTGGTAGGGTAAGAGTTGAATACCTCTGGTGGTCCTCTGTAGCTCAGCTGGTAGAGCATGGCGCTTGTAACGCCAGGGTAGTGGGTTCGATCCCCGGGACCACCCATACACAAAAATGTATGTACGCATGACTGTAAAGCGCTTTGGATAAAAGCGTCTGCTAAATGGCATATTATTATTTATTATTATTAGTAGTAGGGTAAGAGTTGAATACCCCTGGTATAGTAACCAGCAGGCTCTGGACCTGGTAGGGTAACAGTTGAATACCCCTGGTATAGTGACCAGCAGGCTCTGGACCTGGTAGGGTAAGAGTTGAATACCCCTGGTATAGTAACCAGCAGGCTCTGGACCTGGTAGGGTAACAGTTGAATACCCCTGGTATAGTAACCAGCAGGCTCTGGACCTGGTAGGGTAAGAGTTGAATACCCCTGGTATAGTAACCAGCAGGCTCTGGACCTGGTAGGGTAACAGTTGAATACCCCTGGTATAGTAACCAGCAGGCTCTGGACCTGGTAGGGTAACAGTTGAATACCCCTGGTATAGTAACCAGCAGGCTCTGGACCTGGTAGGGTTTGAGTTGAATACCCCCTGGTATAGTAACCAGCAGGCTCTGGACCTGGTAGGGTAAGAGTTGAATACCCCTGGTATAGTAACCAGCAGCCTCTGGACCTGGTAGGGTAAGAGTTGAATACCCCTGGTATAGTAACCAGCAGGCTCTGGACCTGGTAGGGTAAGAGTTGAATACCTCTGTTCTAGAGGTTCACCTGGTCTGTTGGATGCAGGTCTGGACACCATCTACCTCCTGACCCTGAAGAAGGCGATGAGTTGAGGGTGGACATGGAGGACTTCGGACAACAGAAAGCCTTCGCTTTCTACTCCTCCTTCGCCATCTCTCCCGAAGTCACCCGACCCTGAACTGGACGGCTACAAGCTCCACGTTACTGGCTTTAAAGACGGAGGTGCAGGTGAGAGCAGTTCAACTTCATTAGAGAGCAACATCTGGGGGTGTGGTCATTAGTCGAGAGTTCAGCTGGGTCCCTTCATTCGGTTCTGTTTGGTTCCTAGTGAATACACCCCTGGGCCCGTACTCATAAATAGTCTTAGAGCTGATCTAGGACCAGTTTATTTTAGATCATGATGAATAGTATTACATGGAAAGGACGGGGGGGGGGACCTGGTCCTAGATCACATTGAGAATGGCACACACCCTATTCCCTATATAGTACAGAACGTTTGACCAGGGGCTCTGGGCAGTAGCCTTTATGGTGAATAGGTTACTTAACATCTGACCTGTGTTTCCTGCTCGAACCCAGGGATTCTCTCACCTATCACAGTGGTATGAAGTTCTCCACCTTCGACCGAGACCAGGACACTACTGAAACCAACTGCGCAGTTGCCGCAGTAGGAGGGTATTGGTTCAACGAGTGTTACTACTCAAACCCCAACGGTCTTTATACATGGGGATTCAACTCACAGATGGGAGTCAACTGGAGGGCATGGAAGACCTTCTACTCTGTGAAAGCCATATCCATGAAGATCAGGCCTGTGAACCTGTGAAGGGCCTTCACAGAGTCCTTTGGTTAAACATGGTTGTTTGATCTGCAGCCCAATTCGAAATGGATTAAAGATTTATTTTTCCCCCTCACCCATCTACACACAATACCCCATAATGACAAAGTGAAAACATGTTTTTAGAAATGTTAGCAAATGTATTGAAAATGAAATACAGAAATATCTGATTTAAAACTGAACAAAATATACAAACGCAACATGTAAAGTGTTGGTCCCATGTTTCATGAGCTGAAATGAAAGATCCCAGAAATTTTCCATACGCACAAAAAAGCTTCTCAAATGTTGTGCACAAATTTCTTTACATCCCTGTTAGTGAGCATTTCTCCTTTGCCAAGATAATCCATCCACCTGACAGGTGTGGCATATCAAGAAGCTGATTAAACAGCATGATCATTACACAGGTGCACCTTGTGCTGGGGACAATAAAAAGGTCACTCTAAAATGTGCAGTTTTGTCACACAACACAATGCCACAGATGTCTCAAGTTTTGAGGGGAGCGCGCAATTGGCATGCTGACTGCAGGAATGTCCATCAGAGCTGTTGCCAGAGAATTGAATGTTAATTTCTCTACCATAAGCCACCTCCAAAGTCATTTTAGAGAATTTGGCAGTACGTCCAACCGGCCTCACAACCACAGACCACGTGTATGGTGTTGAGTGGGCTAGCGGTCGGCTGATGTCAAAGTTGTGAACAGACTGCCTCATGGTGGTGGTGGGGTTATGGTACGGGCAGGCATAAGCTACGAACAACGAACACAATTGCATTTTATCGATGGCAATTTGAATACACAAAAGATACCGTGGCGAGATCCTGAAATCCATAGATTAGGGCCTAATTTATTTATTTCAATTGACACATTTTCCTTAAATTAACTGTAACTCAGTCAAATCTTTGAAGTTGTGGCATGTTGCATTTATATTTTTGTTCAGTATACATAAGTATTAACATCCCTGAGTCAATACATGTTAGAATCACCTTTGGCAGCGATTACAGCCTTGAGTCTTTTGGGGTCTCGAAGAGCTTTCCACACCTGGATTGTACAATATTTGCCCATTATTCTTTTTTTAAGCTCTGTCAAGTTGGTTGTTGATCATTGCTAGACAGCCATTTTCAGATCTTGCCATTGATTTTCAAGCAGATTTAAGTCAAAACTGTAACTCGGCCACTCGGGAACATTCAATGTCTTCTTGGTAAGCAACTCCAGTGTAGATTTGGCCTTGTGTTATAGGTTATTGTCCTGCTGAAAAGTGAATTTGTCTCCCAGTGGACAGCAGACCAGGTTTTCCTCTAGGATTGCTTGTGCTTAGCTCTATTTCATTTCTTTTTATCCTAAAAAACTCCCCGGTCCTTGCCGATGACAAGCATACCCATAACATGATACAGCCACCACCATGCTTGAAAATATGAAGAGTGATACATTTTTTTTACAGTTTAGTCATTTAGCAGACGCTCTTATCCAGAGCGACTTACAGTTAGTGAGTGCATACATTTTTTCATACTGGCCCCCCGTGGGAAACGAACCCACAACCCTGCCGTTGCAAGCGCCATGCTCTACCAACTGAGCTACACGGGGCCGTGATACTCAGTGATGTGTTGTGTTGGATTTGTCCCAAACATAACGCTTTGTATTCAGGACATTTCCTTGCAGTTTTACTTCAGTCCCTTGTTGCAAACAGGATGCATGTTTTAGAATATTTTTTTATTCTGTACAGGCTTCCTTCTTTTCACTCTTGTCAATTAGGTTAGTATTGTGGAGTAACTACAATGTTGTTGATCCATCCTCAGTTTTCTCCTATCACAGGCATCCAACTCTGTAACTTTTTTAAAAAGTCACCATTGGCCTCATGGTGAAAACTCTGATATGTGCCCTACTTTAAAAGGTATTGGAAAACCTCCATTGCCTTTGTGGCTGAATCTGTGTTAGAAATTTACTGCGGGGTACAGAGATGAGGTAGTCGTTCAAAAATCATGTTAAACACTATTATTGCACACAGAGTCCATGCAACTTATTATGTGACTTGTTAAGCACATTTGTACTCCTGAACTTATTTAGGCTAGCCATAACAAAGGGGTTGAATACTTATTGACTCAAGACATTTCAGATTTTTATTTTGTATTAATTTGTTTTGGGTTTTTTTTTAATGGAAAAAGATCATTCCACTTTGACTTTATGGGGTATTGTGTGAAGGCCAGTGACAACAAAAAAAATAAGCGCTATTTAATCCATTTTAAATTCAGGCTGTCACACAACGAAAATGTGGAAAAAGTCAAGGGGTGTGAATACCTTCTGAAGGCTCAGTATGTTTAGATGAAGACATTCTAAGGTTTGCATCATTCACAACTAAAGTTGCCAAATAACTCTACATCTAGTAAATCTAAAATGTAATAAATAAATAAATAAATAAAATAATAATAATCATCATCTAGTATATAGGACCTGTTTCAACTGATCACTTTTACACTCCACATTGTCACTTCCTAAGCGAACTCGCTCCGGAATGGGAAAAAAAAAATCCTTTCTATTTTATTCAGCTAAGTTCAATTACAGTGGGGGAAAAAAGTATTTAGTCAGCCACCAATTGTGCAAGTTCTCCCACTTAAAAAGATGAGAGAGGCCTGTAATTTTCATCATAGGTACACGTCAACTATGACAGACAAATTGAGAATTTTTTTTCCAGAAAATCACATTGTAGGATTTTTTATGAATTTATTGACAAATTATGGTGGAAAATAAGTATTTGGTCACCTACAAACAAGCAAGATTTCTGGCTCTCACAGACCTGTAACTTCTTCTTTAAGAGGCTCCTCTGTCCTCCACTCGTTACCTGTATTAATGGCACCTGTTTGAACTTGTTATCAGTATAAAAGACACCTGTCCACAACCTCAAACAGTCACACTCCAAACTCCACTATGGCCAAGACCAAAGAGCTGTCAAAGGACACCAGAAACAAAATTGTAGACCTGCACCAGGCTGGGAAGACTGAATCTGCAACAGGTAAGCAGCTTGGTTTGAAGAAATCAACTGTGGGAGCAATTATTAGGAAATGGAAGACATACAAGACCACTGATAATCTCCCTCGATCTGGGGCTCCACGCAAGATCTCACCCCGTGGGGGTCAAAATGATCACAAGAACGGTGAGCAAAAATCCCAGAACCACACAGGGTGAACTAGTGAATGACCTGCAGAGAGCTGGGACCAAAGTAACAAAGCCTACCATCAGTAACACACTACGCCGCCAGGGACTCAAATCCTGCAGTGCCAGACGTGTCCCCCTGCTTAAGCCAGTACATGTCCAGGCCCGTCTGAAGTTTGCTAGAGTGCATTTGGATGATCCAGAAGAGGATTGGGAGAATGTCATATGGTCAGATGAAACCAAAATATAACTTTTTGGTAAAAACTCAACTTCGTCGTGTTTGGAGGACAAAGAATGCTGAGTTGCATCCAAAGAACACCATACCTACTGTGAAGCATGGGGGTGGAAACATCATGCTTTGGGGCTGTTTTTCTGCAAAGGGACCAGGACGACTGATCCGTGTAAAGGAAAGAATGAATGGGGCCATGTATCGTGAGATTTTGAGTGAAAACCTCCTTCCATCAGCAAGGGCATTGAAGATGAAACGTGGCTGGGTCTTTCAGCATGACAATGATCCCAAACACACCGCCCAGGCAACGAAGGAGTGGCTTCGTAAGAAGCATTTCAAGGTCCTGGAGTGGCCTAGCCAGTCTCCAGATCTCAACCCCATAGAAAATCTTTGGAGGGGAGTTGAAAGTCTGTGTTGCCCAGCGACAGCCCCAAAACATCACTGCTCTAGAGGAGATATGCATGGAGGAATGGGCCAAAATACCAGCAACAGTGTGTGAAAACCTTGTGAAGACTTACAGAAAACGTTTGACCTGTGTCATTGCCAACAAAGGGTATATAACAAAGTATTGAGAAACTTTTGTTATTGACCAAATACTTATTTTCCACCATAATTTGCAAATAAATTCATTAAAAATCCTACAATGTGATTTTCTGGAGAAAAAAAAATCTCATTTTGTCTGTCATAGTTGACGTGTACCTATGATGAAAATTACAGGCCTCTCTCATCTTTTTAAGTGGGAGAACTTGCACAATTGGTGGCTGACTAAATACTTTTTTCCCCCACTGTATATTCTTCTTACTATGACATCATAATCTAAAATAATGTCAGGGGACTTAAGCATATCCTGTCTGCTGAATGAACAAGCCACAGCCATATTCTGTTCTTCTGAAATACATTTTCTTCATATCATAATGTTTCTTTAGACCTGCCTAAAATAAATAATGGATTTATTGTGATGGCGTATATTCAAATGATTTATTAGTCTTTTGCATGACAATAATTGTCTGACAATTTAATTGACAGCCACAGCCCTATTTGTGGCCAAAGCTTAAAGAAGAATGTTCCTATTTTTGAAGTAATCTTTATTTTTTTATATAAATAGAATGTTTTAGAAGGGTCCAGACACTTTTTTAGTGATTTGGCTTATTTTTGAGAAACTTACCCCAGCCGCGATTCACTTCCTCATTGCTTGTTGTTCAGTATCAGTGAGCGTGAGGGGAAAACTGCTAATACGTAGACCTTATTGTCCTGTCAGTAAACTAATACGTAGACCTTATTGTCCTGTCAGTAAACTAATACGTAGACCTTATTGTCCTGTCAGTAAACTAATACGTAGACCTTATTGTCCTGTCAGTAAACTAATACGTAGACCTTATTGTCCTGTCAGTAAACTAATACGTAGACCTTATTGTCCTGTCAGTAAACTAATACGTAGACCTTATTGTCCTGTCAGTAAACTAATACGTAGACCTTATTGTCCTGTCAGTAAACTAATACGTAGACCTTATTGTCCTGTCAGTAAACTAATACGTAGACCTTATTGTCCTGTCAGTAAACTACTACGTAGACCTTATTGTCCTGTCAGTAAACTAATACGTAGACCTTATTGTCCTGTCAGTAAACTAATACGTAGACCTTATTGTCCTGTCAGTAAACTAATACGTAGACCTTATTGTCCTGTCAGTAAACTAATATGCAGACCTTATTGTCCTGTGTCTGCCATCGTGACATCATGCTGGAGATACTGCTAGAATTAAAAATCGCTCATAACTGTAAACACACACACACACACACACACACACACACACACACACACACGACTGACTTCCATGGAAGGGTAAGACTATACCATCAAGGGGAAAGCAACTTTTCAGAGGGTGACTGCATCGAATTTCATTCCCCCCAAATCAGATTCTATTTCTCCCTCTGTACAAAAAAACAAGAGATCAATAGGGCTTCCCTCTTCATTCAAAACACATCTTCCACAGCGGCCTGGATCCTAGCCTGGCCCAATTATACTGGATATGACAGAGCAGCTGGATCCTAGCCTGGCCCAATTATACTGGATGGTACATAGCAATGACAGAGCAGCTGGATCCTAGCCTGGACCAATTATACTGGATATGGCAGAGCAGCTGGATCCTAGCCTGGCCCAATTATACTGGATATGGTACATAGCAATGACAGAGCAGCTGGATCCTAGCCTGGACCAATTATACTGGATATGGCAGAGCAGCTGGATCCTAGCCTGGCCCAATTATACTGGATATGGCAGAGCAGCTGGATCCTAGCCTGGCCCAATTATACTGGATATGGCAGAGCAGCTGGATCCTAGCCTGGCCCAATTATACTGGATGGTACATAGCAATGACAGAGCAGCTGGATCCTAGCCTGGACCAATTATACTGGATATGACAGAGCAGCTGGATCCTAGCCTGGCCCAATTATACTGGATGGTACATAGCAATGACAGAGCAGCTGGATCCTAGCCTGGCCCAATAATACTGGATATGACAGAGCAGCTGGATCCTAGCCTGGCCCAATAATACTGGATATGACAGAGCAGCTGGATCCTAGCCTGGCCCAATTCTACTGGATGGTACATAGCAATGACAGAGCAGCTGGCTAGCACTTATGTTTAAATGGGACTAGTGTTGTTGTTCCTGTAACAGTTGTCTTTTTAAAAAAGTTCCACGGGCCACGTTATAATGTTATGATTAAACAAGGGATAAGACTGAGTGCTTAAAGACGCACTCCAGGATTTTAAGCATACAGTACGAATTGGATTAGTAACATATCAAAAAGAATAGCATTTTTTATTTATTTTTGCATGACGTAACATATCATGCGAAATGGATGCCGTAGTATACAATTTGATGACGTAGTATACAAAAAACAGGGACCACTTTTAGCTCGTGAGCACCACTTTCAAAACTACTGGATGAAATTATACAAAAGTTAGAGGGTGCATCTTTAACTGGTTACACCGATCTTACAGAGGGAGTATTGAATATATAACCTTGCTGATCCTAAAGTTAATCATCCATAATACAGTATTATGTTTTAATATCTGATACGACTAGCGTGGAACCCCGTATTATCGGCATATTCAACAGCGTTTAAGAAATATATTACCTTCAACAGTGTTATCTTGTGATCAAGCCATCAATGTTTTGTGATTATTGGTGTCGTAAAAATGTTAGCTAACGGGTTAGAAATTAGCATGTTTGACATTTCAGTGGAAATACTACTATTATCAGCTTTTTGATAAGCGGTTTAGCAAAAGAATACGTCCCGTATTATCGGCATACGGTCCCCAGTTATTGGCCACCTTACTATTTTGTTAAATTACAAGATATATCAGTTTAAATTTTGTTTAATAAAGAGACACCAACCACGTACCGAAGTGTTTACTAGATAGTTGACTAGTTGGCTAGCCTTCCGGTAAAAATATAATGACAGGGATGTAGCTCAGTTGATAGAGCATGGCGTTTGCAATGCCAGGGTTGTGGGTTTGATTCCCACGGGGGCAAGTATAAAAAAAAAAAAATGTATTCACTAACTGTAAGTCGCTCTGGATAAGAGCGTCTGCTAAATGACTAAAATGTAAATGTAATGTATGACTTGCCTGTCAACTTTTCATTGCGTAGCCCGGTGCACCCTCCTGTGGACTCTTAAGAAATGGTTCTTCACCAACATTCAGTGTTGGAACCAAATAATGTCTCATCATTTGTTTGACAGATTCATCTTATGTTTTGAGAAAGTAGATAACAGTTGAATACTAAAATATAAATAAATGAGTATGAATAATTTACATCAAATTAAACTTTAATTTCAGTAATGTGCATTGACATAAACAATGAAAACACTGTTGGAGTTTGTGTTGCAGAGATGCACTTGGAAACTAAAAGGAAGAAATACACAAGATGGGTTGAATAAATATATATATTACATTTTAGACATGTATTTTTCTGTACAAATAAATAATTTCATATGAACACAAACAAAACAAACAATTAAATCTCGACCTCCATCCCCTATATTGTCAATAATATTCCAGCTCCACCGCTACCTCCGGATCCCACAGCACCCACCTGCAGTGGAACCAGTGCTGGCAGAAGTCACAGCACACCCATGGCACCTCGGATCTACACTCCTGAGGGGAGCTCGCAGGCGGATCACGCTCCCAGCGAGCACAGCAGGTGGTGTCTTCTTTTATATAAAAAAATAAAATAATAATACAATTGATTAACATGGTTTTGCAAAATGTAGAAGTTCTTCAAAAACAATAGTAATTGATAGAACTGAGAGAGAGAGAGAAAAACAGATGATGAAGTACCTGAGAGCGGTGCCATGGGTGACGTGACCGGTGGAGCTTTTCTCTTCCTTATCTGTGCTGCAGTTTGAGAAAAAGTACTGTTAGACAGAGCATGTTTCATGAAAAACCCTTTTCAACTTTTTTTTACATCAATACCTCTGGAGGAAGTTGCAGAGGTTTTGGAGGAGGTGGAGATGACTTGAGCGCTGGTGCTATGGACTGTAGATATGTAAAGATATATATATATATTTTTACATTGCCGTTTTATTAAACAGATAAGTCATGTTTTCGTTATTTAACATGTGTTTACCTGGTGGACTAAACCGCTGACGATGGCTTGGAGGAGCTGGTGTTTGTAATGGTGGGGTTGAGGGGCCGACGACGGTGTGGCCGGGAGAGTAGGCACGTGGCCTTCTGCAGCTGGGGACTCCGGCGGCTCCTACAGGTGTTGCACACTGGGAGGCACTGGCAGTGGTGATGCAGCTGTCAGGAGTGGTTCCAGCAGGGGGGTCCAGCAGAGGCGATGGTCTCATCCATGGCAGCCCTCTCCTGTGCCCTCTGTGTTCTGAGGGCTGCCCAACGCCCTTTCTCCACTGCCTCGGCCCTCTCCTTCTCACCCCTCTCCTGCCACTGGCGCGTGTATTCCTCCCCGGTGAGGCATGTGGCGACCACAGGGAGTCTTCTGTATCGGTCTAGCCGATACTTCAGGACAGTAAGGATGTGCCCCAGGTCCTTCGCTATCAGCCCCCCCTCTATTAGGGGGTGCTCTTCTAGAGCTAGGGATAGGACTGGAGATGGGGCTGGGACTGGAGATGGGGCTGGGACTGGAGATGGGGCTGGGACTGGAGCATGGGGCTGGGACTGGAGCATGGGGCTGGGACTGGAGATGGGGCTGGAGATGGGGCTGGGACTGGAGATGGGGCTGGGACTGGAGATGGGGCTGGGACTGAGATGGGGCTGGGACTGGGCATGGGGCTGGGACTGGAGCATGGGGCTGGGACTGGAGATGGGGCTGGGACTGGAGATGGGGCTGGGACTGAGATGGGCCTGGGACTGGAGATGGGGCTGGGACTGAGATGGGGCTGGGACTGGAGAGGGGCTGGGACTGGAGATGGGGCTGAGATGGGGCTGGACTGGAGATGGGGCTGGGACTGAGATGGGGGCTGGGACTGGAGATGGGGCTGGGACTAGAGATAGGCCTGGGACTGGAGCAGGGACTGGGGCTGGGACTGGAGATGGGGCTGAGGGTCCTCCTGTGGTCGCTGGGGAGGAGGTGCTGATGGATGGCACAGTGCTGCTGGTTCCAGTAGAGGCGGTGTTGGGACCCGGTAGGGACCGAGACGGCATTAAAACGGGACCCTTCAATGGCTGAAGGGTCAAAAAGGGAAGAGGCCACACTTCTTAAACCCTTCCACCACATAGCGCAGGTCCTTGCTGCGCTGCTACGGGTAACGGAATACTCTGGCAAATTCTGATTTGTTTACCATGTAGGATTGGTCAAAATGGCTGAGGTGTCCAGCCACCTTGGAGAACTCCGCTTTTAAAAGGGCCAAAGTATGCCTCGTCCAGCAGCCGCTGGTGTGTGTGTATATGTGATTTTTTTGAAAAATCTAAAAACGTACCTTACATAAATTGCACTGAACATCGGTGGTCAGCTAGCTAGAAGGGTGTGTCTTTAGTCGCAAAAACGTACCGTTATTTTCCAGCTCATTTAAGACATATGAGCACGGTTCTGCCTGCCCCGCCTCGCTCTCCGTCGCGCTGGCCTGCGTGCTCTTTCTCCTCGCCTAATGATGCAAGTGTGTTCAGTCTTTGCTCTGTTGCGTGTAGAATATCCTAGCCTATTCACGGCACCGATGTCGCCGGGATACAGAGGTATCTTCAGGTGGGTACTCTTTGTTGCTGAGTGGGTGGTGGGGGTGTTTGTCTCGTAATATGAAATTACGGTAGGTTACCGGTAGAGCATGTATCGATGACCCTTTACAGACATAACGGAATGCACCTGGGCCACAGCATGTCTGTTTGTCTGTTAGGGTAGGCTACACTACGTCTTTTTAAAAATGCCAACATGAAACCTTCTCTGAGATTGGAATGAGTATTTTACTGTCTGTAAAGGAATGCAGCTTCTGAAGCGGGACTAACATCCATCACCAGAACGGTCAATCAAATCATCTTGAGCTGCTGCGCAAAGCCTGCCTGAGCGCAGACCACTCTCTCCTAAATAAAGTACTTTAAAAGTTTGTTAAATACAGTGACTTAACAAGACATTTGGTAGAAATAAAACATCTAGCTACCCTACCATAAAAAATAAATAAAACACAGCAGCAGATTAAAAATCAGCAACTTTTATTGTTGTCAGAAAAAAACTAATACTGACCATTTATATGCCGGAGCAGAATTCTACTGTCTGAAAAGGCGAAAAGACGCTTCTGATGCGGCACTTTTAAAAAGTGATCAATTGTCGCTAATCGACATGTTACCATAGCTGCATTCTGCCTGTAAAGGGTTGCAGTAGATATAACTTTTATTTCCCGATCCTAGCAGTCATACATACGTAATAGGACCATTATTCTGCATTGTGAATTGACATGGAACTTTATGATTTTTTTTTCTTATTACAAATACTTCCTACCCTTTAATTGCATAAATGGCTATGCATATATGCTATGCTTATCTGTTACTTGGCAAAACAACCAGGTAATCTAAGTATACAGTGCATTCGGAAAGTATTCAGACCCCTTGACTTTGTCCACATTTAGTTACGTTACAGCCTTATTCTAAAATTGATTCTTTTTTTCCTTATCAATCTACACACAAGACCCCATAATCACAAAGCAAAAATAGGTTTTGATTATTTTGCTAATTTATTACAAATAAAAAAACTGAAATACAATTGAAGTCAGAAGTTTACATACACTTAGGTTGGAGTCATTAAAACTCGTTTTTCAACCACTCCACACATTTCTTGTTAACAAACTATAGTTTTGGCAAGTCGGTTAGGACATCTACTTTGTGAATGACACAAGTAATTTTTCCAACAATTGTTTACAGACAGATTATTTCACTTATAATTCACTGTATCACAATTCCAGTGGGTCAGAAGTTTACGTACACTAAATTGACTGCCTTTAAACAGCTTGGATAATTCCAGAAAATGTCATGGCTTTAGAAGCTTCTGATAGGCTAATTGACATCATTTGAGTCAATTGGAGGTGTACCTGTGGATGTATTTCAAGGCCTACCTTCAAACTCAGTGCCTCTTTGCTTGACATCATGGGAAAAATCTAAAGAAATCACCCAAGAACTCAGAAAAAGAATTGTAGACCTCCACAAGTCTGGTTCATCTTTGGGAGCAATTTCCAAAAACGCCTGAAGGTACCACGTTCATCTGTACAAACAATAGCACGCAAGTATAAACACCATGGGACCACGCGGCCGTCATACCGCTCAGGAAGGAGACGCGTTCTGTCTCCTAGAGATTAACGTACTTTGGTGCGAAATGTGCAAATCAATCCCAGAACAGCAGCAAGGCCCTGTATATGGTTATTGTTGACGTTGTCATATCTATAATCAATATGAAAAGGCCAGACAAGGAAGTGACGTGTTTTTACTGGAAATTGGTCACGTGACAATAAACAACATGTGAAAATAAAAAGGTGTTAGAATATCCAAACGGATAGAGAACATTCCACAGACTGGAGAAAGACCAGTGAAATCACTTAGAATGGACGTTTCCACCAGGGTCATGCACTAATCATGAAGCAAATGTAGAACCTTTATTATTCCAGAAACATAAAAACACTGTAAAATACCGTCAAAAATGAGGAAAATATTGTGATATGATATTTTGGCCATATCACCCAGCCCTATAAATCTATTCTATTCTAAGCCAGTATTGGATGAAGAAGCACTTCACCATCTCTCCCCCAGGCTGTTAACACAGGAGGTGATGGGAGGTTTTATACCAACAACACCTCCTTCACTATCTGGATCTTCCCTTAAAATCTAACAGGTAGAATAAACCTCTTCAGAAATGGCATGGATCCCCAAAGTTTATAAACGTATTCTCTGTAATACCATTTACCCCAACCAAAGTCATTCTTTAAAAGAAGTATACTCAGTCATAACAGACTTTATATGGGCAAATAAAACTCAGAGTAAAACTTTCCTTTTTACATCTTCCTATGTCTGAGGGGGGTTTTAACTTTCCAGACTTGGAATTGTATCAACTCGCCACCCAAGGCTTTTACTAGAGACATATAGTTAAATGTACTGAAGAGGAACGATGTGCATACTCATCCCAAGAATACTTTTATGTGTCTATTTTCAAAAGGATAACGCTAAGAACATTAACAACTTCATAGTTAAGAACACTACAACAAAATGGAAGAAAATGGAACGTATTCTACAAGAACCAATACCACTCCCTATAAACACAACCCTATGGAATAATCCTTGGATAGCTTTTCAGAACTCACCGAGAAATTGGTCCTCATGGAAAACTAAAGGCACAGAAACCTGTAAATGACTTGGTAACAGGAAATACATTTATGTCCATGACTGCTTTAAAAAGCAATTTTGGATTGACCCAATGTAGATATTTTCAAATACAATCAAACCAATTAAAAAATGACTCATACTGAGCAACAGTAACAGACCCTACACACAAACACACTAGAGGTGGAAGGACGAACAACTTCTGCCAGACACACACACTGTCTCACTCTCACTCACACACTGTCTCACTCTCACACACACACTACTCTTGCTCGCTCACCTTCTTGCCCTCTGATTGGTCGGGGCTGACGTATGACAGCTTCCAGAACAACATGTCGCCCTGTTCTCGCGGCGACAGCTTCTCCATGAAGTACGTGGAGAACATCCATGTCCAGAACACGATGCGGTCGTCCTTAAAACACCCTGGAAGAAAACACAGAAAGAGAGATCAGACCTTAAAACACCCTGGAACACACACGAGACAGAGAGAGACACAGAGACACAGAGACACAGAGACACAGAGACACAGAGAGAGAGAGAGAGAGAGAGACACAGAGAGAGAGAGAGAGACACAGAGAGAGAGAGAGAGACAGAGGCCGACATACACAGGTGTAATTTCAATGTGTTCAATAGTTTTTTTTTCTTTCTTTGTTTTCTATCCAATAGCAATGTGTTGCTATGGGCAATGTGTTGCTATGGGCAATGTGTTAACTTCTGTGTTGAAATATGTATCTGTGTCCTGACGTCTGGTTTTAATGTATGATGGATTTATGTCTAGAAGTATAGAATGTTTCCATGTCTAGAAGTATAGAATGTTTCCATGTCTAGAAGTATAGAATGTTTCCATGTCTACAAGTATAGAATGTTTCCATGTCTACAAGTATAGAATGTTTCCATGTCTACAAGTATAGAATGTTTCCATGTCTACAAGTATAGAATGTTTCCATGTCTACAAGTATAGAATGTTTCCATGTCTACAAGTATAGAATGTTTCCATGTCTAGAAGTATAGAATGTTTCCATGTCTAGAAGTATAGGATGTTTCCATGTCTAGAAGTATAGAATGTTTCATGTCTACAAGTATAGGATGTTTCCATGTCTAGAAGTATAGGATGTTTCCATGTCTAGAAGTATAGAATGTTCCATGTCTAGAAGTATAGAATGTTTCCATGTCTACAAGTATATAATGTTTCCATGTCTCACAAGTATAGAATGTTTCCATGTCTACAAGTATAGAATGTTTCCATGTCTATATACAGTGGGGAAAAAAGTATTTAGTCAGCCACCAATTGTGCAAGTTCTCCCACTTAAAAAGATGAGAGGCCTGTAATTTTCATCATAGACACGTCAACTATGACAGACAAATTGAGGAAAAAAATTCCAGAAAATCACATAGTAGGATTTTTAATGAATTTATTTGCAAATTGGTGGAAAAATAAGTATTTGGTCACCTACAAACAAGCAAGATTTCTGGCTCTCAACAGACCTGTAACTTCTTCTTTAAGAGGCTCCTCTGTCCTCCACTCGTTACCTGAATTAATGGCACCTGTTTGAACTTGTTATCAGTATAAAAGACACCTGCCCACAAGCTCAAACAGTCACACTCCAAACTCCACTATGGTCAAGACCAAAGAGCTGTCAAAGGACACCAGAAACAAAATTGTAGACATGCACCAGGCTGGGAAGACTGAATCTGCAATAGGTAAGCAGCTTGGTTTGAAGAAATCAACTGTGGGAGCAATTATTAGGAAATGGAAGGCATACAAGACCACTGATAATCTCCCTCGATCTGGGGCTCCACGAAAGATCTCACCCCCGTGGGGGTCAAAATGATCACAAGACCGGTGAGCAAAAATCCCAGAACCACACGGGGGGACCTAGTGAATGACCTGCAGAGAGCTGGGACCAAAGTAACAAAGCCTACCATCAGTAACACACTACGCCGCCAGGGACTTAAATCCTGCAGTGCCAGACGTGTCCCCCCTGCTTAAGCCAGTACATGTCCAGGCCCGTGCTAGAGTGCATTTGGATGATCCAGAAGAGGATTGGGGAGAATGTCATATGGTCAGATGAAACCAAAATAGAACTTTTGGTAAAAACTCAACTCGTCGTGTTTGGAGGACAAAGAATGCTGAGTTGCATCCAAAGAACACCATACCTACTGGAAGCATGGGGGTGGAAACATCATGCTTTGGGGCTGTTTTTCTGCAAAGGGACTAGGACGACTGATTCTAAAGGAAAGAATGAATGGGGCCATGTATCGTGAGATTTTGAGTGAAAACCTCCTTCCATCAGCAAGGGCATTGAAGATGAAACGTGGCTGGGTCTTTCAGCATGACAATGATCCCAAACACACCGCCCGGGCAACGAAGGAGTGGCTCGTAAGAAGCATTTCAAGGTCCTGGAATGGCCTAGCCAGTCTCCAGATCTCAACCCCATAGAAAATCTTTGGAGGGAGTTGAAAGTCCATGTTGGCCAGCGACAGCCCCAAAACATCACTGCTCTAGAGGAGATCTGCATGGAGGAATGGGCCAAAAATACCAGCAACAGTGTGTGAAAACCTTGTGAAGACGTACAGAAAACGTTTGACCTGTGTCATTGCCAACAAAGGGTATATAACAAAGTATTGAGAAACTTTTGTTATTGACCAAATACTTATTTTCCACCATAATTTGCAAATAAATTCATTAAAAATCATACAATGTGATTTTCTGGATTTTTTTTCCTCATTTTGTCTGTCATAGTTGACGTGTACCTATGATGAAAATTACAGGCCTCTCTCATCTTTTTAAGTGGGAGAACTTGCACAATTGGTGGCTGACTAAATACTTTTTTTCCCCACTGTATGTATAGAATGTTTCCATGTCTAGAAGTATAGAATGTTTCCATGTCTACAAGTATAGAATGTTTCCATGTCTATATATGTATAGAATGTTTCCATGTCTATATATGTATAGAATGTTTCCATGTCTATATATGTATAGAATGTTTCCATGTCTAGATGTATAGAAAGTTTCCATGTCTAGAAGTATAGAATGTTTCCATGTCTAGATGTTGTGACGTCACGAGAGGCTACACAGCTTTCAGCGGGATTGCTCAAGTAGTGCAAGGAGACAAGGTTCAAACAAAACAAGGATTTTATTATAGGTCTTGGGAAATTAACGAAAATATAACAAAATTCTGTTCTCTTGTGGCTCTTTAAGGGTTAACAGTTCAGGGATGTCTCTTCCACATCCAAAATCATAATTCTCACTCGCTCAGATAACTTTTCCCCAGCCTTACTGTAGTCCACGTTGCAGCTAGTGGCCAACCCAGCAAAAAAGTCCTTCCAAATGTCTCTCACGTATTTCCACAGGTGCATATATCCAAGGGTGAGTATTTCCCAAAGGTAAGTATCTCCAAATCCTTATATTCCTCATGGAAGTGGACTT
Source organism: Coregonus clupeaformis (assembly GCF_020615455.1). Classification (NCBI taxonomy): domain Eukaryota; kingdom Metazoa; phylum Chordata; class Actinopteri; order Salmoniformes; family Salmonidae; genus Coregonus; species Coregonus clupeaformis. The sequence goes on along the minus strand of NW_025535113.1, from coordinate 71,583 downwards.
GCAGCCCTCTTGTCCTCCAGAGAGCCCAGGTTGGAGACTGTGTCTCTTCCCTTCCCAAACCTTCAGCTCATCAGCTCCTCATTTGTTTCAGCTGCGTGGGAAGATTGGCCATAGAGGGGGTGGAGTTCCCGACCATACCAGCAGATGGAGCCATAGCTGTCTGGGTTTGCAGCCACCTCAGGGGATGTAACGTCCCTCCAGGACACAGCCTCTCGTGACATCACACATCCCCCTCCTCGGGACCGACGTCCTCGTCGGGGTAAAGGCAGCGAAGAAGGCATCACGCCGGGAGAGGGCGTCCGCATTGCCGTGGTGCTTGCCAGCCTGCTCTCTCTTCAACTCCTCCACCTCTAGGACCAGGGACTCAGCCTCCTGTTGTCTCTCCTTGAGTTTCTTACTGAACGCATCAGCCTTGGTTTTAGCAGAGTTTAGCTTCTGTTGAGCAGCTTTCAGTTCCTTCTCTCTCTCTGCCTCCGCATTCTTCATCTTGTTCTCCAACACCTTGTACTTCTCCTCTGCCTTCTTCTGGACCTCCTTACTACTGCGCAGGGTCTCCTCACACTCCTCGATGGTCCTGCGCAGCCTCTCCAGCTCCTCCTGTTGCTTATGGAAGGAGCTCTGTTGGAGTTTAGCCTGGAGGATATCTAACTCTTCTGTCTTCATGTCTAACTGTTGCTTTAACAAACGATACCTCTCAGCGGTCCCCTTCAGACCAGACAGTTCTTTGTCCAGATTCTGTAGCTCCGTCTCTGTGTCGGTCTGGGCACCTGCCATCCCTATCAGAGCCCGGGCGGGAGTGAGTAATTCGGAGGATTGCACCGGAGCCTTCCCAGCATGAGTCTTGCCTCTCCGTTTCCGAGGTACTCGGGTTATCCTCTCCTGAGACTCTCTCCAGAGTGGGTAAAAGGCTGGGCAGTCTCGTCCAATTAGGACAGGGACGGGGAGGGAATCAACCACCCCCGCCCGTCGTGTGTATGGTTCCCGTGTGCTGGTCATTGTAAGTTCAGTAATGGGGTATTCTCTGGTGTCCCCATGGACACAGGAAACTGGGAGGACTTTCCCCGGGGTCAGACACGTTGGGCCCACCAAATCCTTACGCACCAGGGTGGCCCGGCTACCAGAATCCAGTAAGGCCTCCACATCATGGTGATTCACAGTTACCGGGCAGGTGGGGGGTCGATCTGGGCCGCCATCTCGACTCCCAAGAGCGAGGCAAAACAGTGTGTGGGTGCTGAGCTGGAGGACTCCGCAGTGGGCATAGGTTCATCGGCTGGTTTCCCACACTGCCAGGAGATATGTCCCATCTCCCCACACCGGTAACACTGTCGAGTTTCCCCCTCCTGGTGTACTCTTCTTGGACCCGCCTGGTTTCTGGCTCCCCCCTGGAGCCGGGATAAGTCCTGACGTGGCTGGGTTCGAGACCTTGGGGTCCTTTGGACGGGTTCTTCCCATTTGTGGTGGGGCCGCACTCCTGGGGTCTTTTCGGGAAGCATTCAGCATCTCCGCTGTGGCCTGGTACTTTTCCACAGCTTCCACGGTCAGATCAGCCGTGGTCAAGGCCTGTTGACTGATGAACCGTTTTGCCTCATAAGGCAGGGCGCGTAGGTAACGATCCACCACAACGGCCTCCACCACCGCCGCTGCTGGATTCCTCTGCGGATCCAGCCATTTCCTTGCGATTCGGACAAGTTCATGCATCTGCGCCCGAGGAGGTTGGTCTGGTTGGAAGGTCCAGCTGTGAAAGCGCTGGGCCATACCAAACTTTGTGAGTCCATATCTGCTGAGGATCTCAGACTTCAGGGCATCATAGTCAGTAACCTGGTCAGGGCCCAGGTCCCGGACAGCATTCAGCGATTCCCCGGTTAGAAAGGGGGGCTAACAGACCAACCCACTGTTGCTTGGGCCAGGCTTCCCTAGTGGCCGTGGCCTCAAATGCATGCAGGTATGCCTCAATGTCATCGGTAGCTCCCATCTTAGATATAAAGTCACTTGCCTTTATTGGGCGGGTATTTTGGACCACCCTCTGTCTCTGCAACTGCAATTCCTCTGCCTTCAGAAGGTTGGCTTTCTTTTGCTCCTCCAAGAGAGCCACGTTTGCTTGCATCTGGGCTTGCTGGCCAGCAACAAGGGCTTTCAATATGTCCTCCATTTCAGTCGGCGGGGAGCCTACGGCCAACTTGGAAAACTGGGTGATCAAACCTTCGGTATCCTCCTCTGACATGCACTATTAACGCTTGAGCGTGCCCGTATTCTCCACCATCTGTGACGTCACGAGAGGCTACACAGCTTTCAGCGGGATTGCTCAAGTAGTGCAAGGAGACAAGGTTCAAACAAAACAAGGATTTTATTATAGGTCTTGGGAAATTAACGAAAATATAACAAAATTCTGTTCTCTTGTGGCTCTTTAAGGGTTAACAGTTCAGGGATGTCTCTTCCACATCCAAAATCATAATTCTCACTCGCTCAGATAACTTTTCCCCAGCCTTACTGTAGTCCACGTTGCAGCTAGTGGCCAACCCAGCAAAAAGTCCTTCCAAATGTCTCTCACGTATTTCCACAGGTGCATATATCCAAGGGTGAGTATTTCCCAAAGGTAAGTATCTCCAAATCCTTATATTCCTCATGGAAGTGGACTTGCAGCCCTCTTGTCCTCCAGAGAGCCCAGGTTGGAGACTGTGTCTCTTCCCTTCCCAAACCTTCAGCTCATCAGCTCCTCATTTGTTTCAGCTGCGTGGGAAGATTGGCCATAGAGGGGTGGAGTTCCCGACCATACCAGCAGATGGAGCCATAGCTGTCTGGGTTTGCAGCCACCTCAGGGGGATGTAACGTCCCTCCAGGACACAGCCTCTCGTGACATCACAATGTATAGAATGTTTCCATGTCTAGATGTATAGAATATTTCCATGTCTAGATGTATAGAATATTTCCATGTCTAGATGTATAGAATGTTTCCATGTCTATATATGTATAGAATGTTTCCATGTTTAGATGTATAGAATGTTTCCATGTCTAGATGTATAGAATGTTTCCATGTCTAGATGTATAGAATGTTTCCATGTCTAGAAGTATAGAATGTTTCCATGTCTAGAAGTATAGAATGTTTCCATGTCTAGATGTATAGAATGTTTCCATGTCTAGATGTATAGAATGTTTCCATGTCTAGATGTTCACCAATGTCTAGATTAGAGCTGTGCCCAAAAATAAAATAAAAAACGTTGTCGACCTAGTCGTCGATTGGTGGACATTTTAAAACTTGTATTTTTCCCTCAGTAAGGGAAAAAGCCACTCCTCAGTAAAAGGCACATGACAGCCCGCTTGGAGTTTGCCAAATGGCACCTAAAGGACTCTCAGACCATGAGAAACAAGATTCTCTGGTCTGATAAAACCAAGACTGAACTCTTTGGCCTGAATGCCAAGCATCACGTCTGGAGGAAACCAGGCACCGCTCATCACCTGGCCCATACCATCCCTACGGTGAAGCATGGTGGTGGCAGCATCATGCTGTGGGGATGTTTTTCTGCTAGAATTTCATTCAGTGCTTGTGTCGGCTTGAGGTAAGACTGCATTGTTCAGCATAAACCAGGGATGGGCAACTTTGATTGGGGGTGGAGGCATCAAAAAAACTGAACTCATCACGAGGGGACTTTTTAGCAGCCCCCCTTGTGACAGCAAAAAAATTATAATAAATTAAAGTTAGTTTCCTGCAATTCTACACATTTTGCCATGGGACAAAGAAAAATTCGCAATTTTATAACTAATTTCATGCAACTCTACTGATTTTGGCATAGGGTGGAGGCAAATGTATGCAGTTTTTAATATGATAACTGATGATCAAATGGGCCCCACCCCGGTCGGTAATTCGTCCATGCTTACTACAAGTTTACATAGCTGGCCGCTAGACTAACATTTTAGATGATATGGGCTAAATGAGTGACTGCTGATGCACAAACAGATTTGGAAACCTTCTGTATTCTAGTATTCTAACTTTCTACAGTAAGTTGAGACCCCCACAGAGTTCCTAAAAATGTAATAAAAATATGATTATTTATTTATTTATTTTTGAATTAGTCTGTGGGCCTACAAAAAGGGGGCCAGTTCCTGTGAATTTATGGCAACTAGGAAGTAGAAAACAGCACACCCACTCAGACTGAGCGTTGATTATTCATCCTACAGATAGCAGAGCAGAAAAGGCAGTAGAAAAGCCAGATTTAGACATCCAAATTGGTAGTTACAGTCTTGTCCCATCGCTGCAACTCCTGTACGGACTCGGGAGAGGCGAAGGTCGAGAGCCATGCGTCCTCCGAAATACGACCCTGCCAAGCCGCACTGCTTCTTGACACACTGCTCGCTTAACCCTGAAGCCAGCAGCGCCAATGTGTCGGAGGAAACACCGTACAACTGGCGACCGAAGTCAGCTTGCAGGCGCCCGGGCCCACCACAAGGAGTCGCTAGAGAGCGATGGGACAAGGACATCCCGGCCGGCCAAACCCTCCCCTAACCCGGACGACGCTGGGCCAATTGTGCGCCGCCTCATGGGGTCTCCAGGTCGCGGCCGGCTGCGACACAGCCTGGGATCAAACCCGGGTCTGTAGTGACGCCTCAAGCACTGCGATGCAGTGCCTTAGACCGCTGCGCCACTCGGGAGGCCCCTCAATTGACCGGTTTCTAGCAGTTCCAGTATTTCTCCCAGGAAAAGGGAGCGGGTTTGAGAGGGAAATCCCCTTAAATCTCAGTAACCCGGTTCCCGCCGTTAACCCCTAACACACACACACACACACACACACACCCTTTAGAGGTAGGATCTACTCTAATTTACACAATGCAGTAGAGAGAGATACTGGCCAAAACACATGCAGTAGAGAGAGATACTGGCCAAAACACATGCAGTAGAGAGAGATACTGGCCAAAACACATGCAGTAGAGAGAGATACTGGCCAAAACACAATGCAGTAGAGAGAGATACTGGCCAAAACACAATGCAGTAGAGAGAGATACTGGCCAAAACACAATGCAGTAGAGAGAGATACTGGCCAAAACACAATGCAGTAGAGAGAGAGATACTGGCCAAAACACATGCAGTAGAGAGAGATACTGGCCAAAACACATGCAGTAGAGAGAGATACTGGCCAAAACACATGCAGTAGAGAGAGATACTGGCCAAAACACATGCAGTAGAGAGAGATACTGGCCAAAACACATGCAGTAGAGAGAGATACTGGCCAAAACACATGCAGTAGAGAGAGATACTGGCCAAAACACATGCAGTAGAGAGAGATACTGGCCAAAACACAATGCAGTAGAGAGAGATACTGGCCAAAACACAATGCAGTAGAGAGAGATACTGGCCAAAACACAATGCAGTAGAGAGAGATACTGGCCAAAAACACAATGCAGTAGAGAGAGATACTGGCCAAAACACATGCAGTAGAGAGAGATACTGGCCAAAACACATGCAGTAGAGAGAGATACTGGCCAAAACACAATGCAGTAGAGAGAGATACTGGCCAAAACACAATGCAGTAGAGAGAGATACTGGCCAAACCACAATGCAGTAGAGAGAGATACTGGCCAAAACACATGCAGTAGAGAGAGATACTGGCCAAAACACATGCAGTAGAGAGAGATACTGGCCAAAACACATGCAGTAGAGAGAGATACTGGCCAAAACACATGCAGTAGAGAGATACTGGCCAAAACACATGCAGTAGAGAGAGATACTGGCCAAAACACATGCAGTAGAGAGAGATACTGGCCAAAACACATGCAGTAAGAGAGATACTGGCCAAAACACATGCAGTAGAGAGAGATACTGGCCAAAACACAATGCAGTAGAGAGAGATACTGGCCAAAACACAATGCAGTAGAGAGAGATACTGGCCAAAACACATGCAGTAGAGGAGAGATACTGGCCAAAACACATGCAGTAGAGGAGAGATACTGGCCAAAACACATGCAGTAGAGAGAGATACTGGCCAAAACACATGCAGTAGAGAGAGATACTGGCCAAAACACATGCAGTAGAGGAGAGATACTGGCCAAAACACAATGCAGTAGAGAGAGATACTGGCCAAAACACATGCAGTAGAGAGAGATACTGGCCAAAACACAATGCAGTAGAGAGAGATACTGGCCAAAACACATGCAGTAGAGAGAGATACTGGCCAAAACACAATGCAGTAGAGAGAGATACTGGCCAAAACACAATGCAGTAGAGAGAGATACTGGCCAAAACACAATGCAGTAGAGAGAGATACTGGCCAAAACACATGCAGTAGAGAGAGATACTGGCCAAAACACATGCAGTAGAGAGAGATACTGGCCAAAACACAATGCAGTAGAGAGAGATACTGGCCAAAACACAATGCAGTAGAGAGAGATACTGGCCAAAACACAATGCAGTAGAGAGAGATACTGGCCAAAACACATGCAGTAGAGGAGAGATACTGGCCAAAACACATGCAAGCGCACACCACACAAACCCACACAAACCAGCTCTTCCAGTAGTGTCTGAGGCAAGGAGAGCTCCATTCTCCACTGATATCCGTCCTTCCACCTCCGACACAGTGAACAAACAGACTGAACGGCAACGTCATGCGTCAACATTATAAAAAAGGTCACCAGTCACTCGACTTCTCACTGTTCAAACACCAGGAAAAGGTCACTTCGTTTCTATTTTTACCAGACAGGTAATCCTCAGTTGGACCAGACTGCTAAGTGATCCTTCATTTGGAAACACTTTATTTGAAGGGTCCGTATTCGAACGTTTACAAGGAATTTATAAATTGCGTGTTCACCATTTTATTAAAATCATTACTCCCACATTTATAAACCATTTACTAAAATCATTAGAAAAAAGTATTTTTTGCAGTCTCTAATCTAAAAGTGGACAGTCGAACAGACTGAAACCACCCGTAGTCTGCGCTCCAGCAGGTATATCTCACTGGTCATCCCCAAAGCCAACACCTCCTTTGGCCGCCATTCCTTCCAGTTCTCTGCTGCCAATGACTGGAACGAACTGCAAAAATCTCTGAAGCTGGAGACTCTTATCTCCCTCACTAACATTAAGCATCAGTTGTCAGAGCACCTTACCGATCACTGCACCTGTACACAGCCCATCTGTAATTAGCCCACCCAACTACCTCATCCCTATATTGTTATTTATTTTGCTCTTTTGCACCCCAGTATCTCTATTTGCACATCATCTCTTGCACATCTAGCATTCCAGTGTTAATACTAATTGTAATTATTTTGCACTATAGCCTATTTATTGCCTTACCTCCATAACGTGCTACATTTGCACACACTGTATATATATTTTCTGTTGTATTTTTTGACTTTGTTTTACCCCATATGTAACTCTGTGTTGTTGTTTTTATCGCACTGCTTTGCTTTATCTTGGCCAGGTCGCAGTTGTAAATGAGAACTTGTTCTCAACTGGCTTAACTGGTTAAATAAAGGTGAAATAAAAAATAAATAAAATAAAAAAATTTCAATAAGCCATTTGCTACATTGGTGTCGGATGGCGGCTATGAGGCCATTGGAACGCATGGCCCGGATGTGTGCGACAGCTTAGGTTAGTCGAAGCATAATCTCTGTTGACCCAGAACTGAAGTCTGATGAGGTGCTCGATTAAGTTCTGGGTCAATGCGAAATCATGATTTATCCAAATAACCAATGACAAAAAAAAAAAAAAAAAAGTAGCGGATCTAATGTTGCTGATCTCCGTATCCTGTTGCACCATGACAGAGCTACGGTCCCATTTATATGTTTACGTAGTCTGTCCACAAGATATTAGTCGAAGCACGGACACGTGCCTTCCTGTTTCGGAGGGACCAGTGTAGCGATCCTCACTACATGAGCCACGTTACAATTCCTCCTACCAAGTGGGTTAGCCTTATTGGTGCGATGCGTAGGGTGTTTGCCTTTCACACCGGAGAGCCGGGGTTTTGCTTCCCAGCGCCGCAGTTTGCTACAACTTCCTAACTTTATTTAAGAGACTGGTCTTTTCAAGTCCTCTGCTTATTGGCCATTTCTTTTCCTATTACAGCCCGACCTTTCATCACACTGCTGGCAGAGGAAGAAGAGCCAGACAGACAGTCATTACCAAGACGGAGATCTCCAAATAGGACCGTCCTAGAAGATGGAGATCTCCAAATAGGACCGTCCTAGAAGATGGAGATCTCCAAATAGGACCGTCCTAGAAGATGGAGATCTCCAAATAGGACCGTCCTAGAAGATGGAGATCTCCAAATAGGACCGTCCTAGAAGATGGAGATCTCCAAATAGGACCGTCCTAGAAGATGGAGATCTCCAAATAGGACCGTCCTAGAAGATGGAGACCTCCAAATAGGACCGTCCTAGAAGATGGATACCTCCAAATAGGACCGTCCTAGAAGATGGAGACCTCCAAATAGGACCGTCCTAGAAGATGGATACCTCCAAATAGGACCGTCCTAGAAGATGGAGACCTCCAAATAGGACCGTCCTAGAAGATGGAGACCTCCAAATAGGACCGTCCTAGAAGATGGATACCTCCAAATAGGACCGTCCTAGAAGATGGATACCTCCAAATAGGACCGTCCTAGAAGATGGATACCTCCAAATAGGACCGTCCTAGAAGATGGAGATCTCCAAATAGGACCGTCCTAGAAGATGGAGATCTCCAAATAGGACCGTCCTAGAAGATGGATACCTCCAAATAGGACCGTCCTAGAAGATGGATACCTCCAAATAGGACCGTCCTAGAAGATGGATACCTCCAAATAGGACCGTCCTAGAAGATGGATACCTCCAAATAGGACCGTCCTAGAAGATGGAGATCTCCAAATAGGACCGTCCTAGAAGATGGAGATCTCCAAATAGGACCGTCCTAGAAGACGGAGATCTCCATTAAAAAGTAAGTCACGTCACGACAACATTGAGGTTACTAACCTAATTGACAGAGTGAAAAGGAGGAAGACTGTCCAGAATAAAACTATTCCAAAACATGCTTCCTGTTTGCAACAAGACACTAAAGTAAAACTGCAGAAAATGTGTCAAAGCAATTCACTTTAGTGTTTGGGGCAAATCCAATACAACACATTACGGAGTACCACTCTCCATTTTTTAAAGCAAAATCCTAGAGGAAAACCTGGTTCAGTCTGCTTTCCACCAGACACTGGGAGACAAATTCACCTTTCAGCAGGACAATAACCTAAAACATAAGGCTAAATCTACACTGGAGTTGCTCACCAAGAAGACAGTGAATATTCCTGAGTGGCCGAGTTACAGTTTTGACTTAAATCTGCTTGAAAATCTATGGTAAGACTTGAAAATGGCTGTCTAGCAAAGATCAACAACCAACTTGACAGAGCTTGAAGAACTTTGAAAATAATAAAAAAAACAGGCAAATGTTGCACAATCCAGGGTGTGGAAAGCTCTTAGAGACTTACCCAGAAAGCTCTTAGAGACTTACCCAGAAAGACCTTAGAGACTTACCCAGAAAGACCGTAGAGACTTACCCAGAAAGACCGTAGAGACTTACCCAGAAAGACCTTAGAGACTTACCCAGAAAGACCTTAGAGACTTACCCAGAAAGACCTTAGAGACTTACCCAGAAAGACCTTAGAGACTTACCCAGAAAGACCTTAGAGACTTACCCAGAAAGACCTTAGAGACTTACCCAGAAAGACCTTAGAGACTTACCCAGAAAGACCTTAGAGACTTACCCAGAAAGACCTTAGAGACTTACCCAGAAAGACCTTAGAGACTTACCCAGAAAGACCTTAGAGACTTACCCAGAAAGACCTTAGAGACTTACCCAGAAAGACCTTAGAGACTTACCCAGAAAGACCTTAGAGACTTACCCAGAAAGACCTTAGAGACTTACCCAGAAAGACCTTAGAGACTTACCCAGAAAGACTCACAGCTGTAAATCGCTGCCATAGGTGATTCTAAAATGTATTGACTCAGGGGGTCGAATACTTATCTAATCTAGATACAAGTGCTTTACAGAGTGGTAGAATTTGTAAAGCACTTTGACAAGAGTATTTTGTGTAGATCGTTGACAACAAAATGACAATTGAATCCATTTGAATCCCACAACAAAATGTGGAAGAAGTCAAGGAGTGTGAATCCTTTCTGAAGAGCCTGTATATTGTCCATTACTTTATACCACAGCCAGAGGGTCAGTAGTTGATCACATATAGTTTCAGTTGTACACTATATAGGGAATAGGGTACCATTTCGGAGACAGCCAGGGTTCTTCTCTAATGGAGGGAAGCAGCTTCTGACACAAAATGGCCATTCAGTTGAACTGCTCACTCAGAGACAAAACATTTCTCCGTACCATTTCATTACAGTGAGATTCAATTCAGTGTAACTCAAACCTACTGAAGTGCTATCTGACTTTGTTTGGGTTCCATTTGGCTACGCTCTGAAAATTCATTGTAGAAACTCATTATCCCTGACAAATGACATCACATCAAAAGTCATGATCGCATTTGGTTTAAATAACTTGTATTTATGTGTGTACATTATTCAAAAATAAAATCTCCTGAACCCTTAAAAGAAAAAAATGCTCTAAACGGAAGCCTTTGTTCCTCTCAGAGGTTGTCTAGTTTCTACAGACAGAATGATAGGGAACTGAAATACCACCACATCTCCTGACCAACACACACACACCGATCTCCCAACGCTGCTAAAACATTTCCCACCAGAGTCCAGAATGCAGCCAGCATATCACGTCTACCACAGAGGCTGAGGAAACAGACACTTCAGCAGTATATGAAACCTCCAGCCAAGCGGACGCTGCTTCCCGGAAATCTCCTACTCATCAACAACCTTTCCCCCCCTGACAGAGACACCGGCTACTGAGGATAGTCACCTGACCACGGCTCACCCACCGCCTGACTGCTCTCATGAGCAACAAGATCTCAAGGTCTGGCCTCCCGAGTGGTGCAGCGGACTAAGGCGCTGCATCGCAGTGCTTGAGGCGTCACTACAGACCCGGGTTGGATCCCAAGCTGTGTCGCAGCCGGCCGTGACCGGGAGAACCCATGAGGCGGCGCACAACTGGCCCAGCGCCGTCCGGGTTAGGGGAGGGTTTGGCCGGCCGGGATTTCCTTGTCCCATCGAGCTCTAGTATTGAAGGCATCTCCCTCAAGTTGCCCCTAGTGACTAGTATTGAAGGCATCACCCTCACGTTGCCCCCAGTGACCAGTATTGAAGGCATCACCCTCACGTTGCCCCCAGTGACCAGTATTGAAGGCATCTCCCTCATGTTGCCCCTAGTGACCAGTATTGAAGGCATCTCCCTCACGTTGCCCCTAGTGACCAGTATTGAAGGCATCTCCCTCACGTTGCCCCTAGTGACCAGTATTGAAGGCATCTCCCTCACGTTGCCCCTAGTGACCAGTATTGAAGGCATCTCCCTCACGTTGCCCCTAGTGACCAGTATTGAAGGCATCACCCTCACGTTGCCCCTAGTGACCAGTATTGAAGGCATCTCCCTCACGTTGCCCCTAGTGACCAGTATTGAAGGCATCTCCCTCACGTTGCCCCCTAGTGACCAGTATTGAAGGCATCTCCCTCACGTTGCCCCTAGTGACCAGTATTGAAGGCATCTCCCTCACGTTGCCCCTAGTGACCAGTATTGAAGGCATCTCCCTCACGTTGCCCCTAGTGACCAGTATTGAAGGCATCTCCCTCACGTTGCCCCTAGTGACCAGTATTGAAGGCATCTCCCTCACGTTGCCCCTAGTGACCAGTATTGAAGGCATCTCCCTCACGTTGCCCCCTAGTGACCAGTATTGAAGGCATCTCCCTCACGTTGCCCCCTAGTGACCAGTATTGATGGCATCTCCCTCACGTTGCCCCTAGTGACCAGTATTGAAGGCATCACCCTCACGTTGCCCCTAGTGACCAGTATTGAAGGCATCTCCCTCACGTTGCCCCTAGTGACCAGTATTGAAGGCATCTCCCTCACGTTGCCCCTAGTGACCAGTATTGAAGGCATCTCCCTCACGTTGCCCCTAGTGACCAGTATTGAAGGCATCTCCCTCACGTTGCCCCTAGTGACCAGTATTGAAGGCATCTCCCTCACGTTGCCCCTAGTGACCAGTATTGAAGGCATCGCCCTCACGTTGCCCCTAGTGACCAGTATTGAAGGCATCGCCCTCACGTTGCCCCTAGTGACCAGTATTGAAGGCATCTCCCTCACGTTGCCCCTAGTGACCAGTATTGATGGCATCTCCCTCACGTTGCCCCTAGTGACCAGTATTGAAGGCATCTCCCTCACGTTGCCCCTAGTGACCAGTATTGAAGGCATCTCCCTCACGTTGCCCCTAGTGACCAGTATTGAAGGCATCGCCCTCACGTTGCCCCTAGTGACCAGTATTGATGGCATCTCCCTCACGTTGCCCCTAGTGACCAGTATTTAAGGCATCACCCTCACGTTGCCCCTAGTGACCAGTATTGAAGGCATCTCCCTCACGTTGCCCCTAGTGACCAGTATTGAAGGCATCTCCCTCACGTTGCCCCTAGTGACCAGTATTGAAGGCATCTCCCTCACGTTGCCCCTAGTGACCAGTATTGAAGGCATCTCCCTCACGTTGCCCCTAGTGACCAGTATTGAAGGCATCACCCTCACGTTGCCCCTAGTGACCAGTATTGAAGGCATCTCCCTCACGTTGCCCTTAGTGACCAGTATTGAAGGCATCTCCCTCACGTTGCCCCTAGTGACCAGTATTGAAGGCATCTCCCTCACGTTGCCCCTAGTGACCAGTATTGAAGGCATCTCCCTCACGTTGCCCCTAGTGACCAGTATTGAAGGCATCTCCCTCACGTTGCCCCTAGTGACCAGTATTGAAGGCATCTCCCTCACGTTGCCCCTAGTGACCAGTATTGAAGGCATCTCCCTCACGTTGCCCCTAGTGACCAGTATTGAAGGCATCTCCCTCACGTTGCCCCTAGTGACCAGTATTGATGGCATCTCCCTCACGTTGCCCCTAGTGACCAGTATTGAAGGCATTGCCCTCACGTTGCCCCTAGTGACCAGTATTGAAGGCATCACCCTCACGTTGCCCCTAGTGACCAGTATTGATGGCATCTCCCTCACGTTGCCCCTAGTGACCAGTATTGAAGGCATCTCCCTCACGTTGCCCCTAGTGACCAGTATTGAAGGCATCTCCCTCACGTTGCCCCTAGTGACCAGTATTGAAGGCATCTCCCTCACGTTGCCCCTAGTGACCAGTATTGAAGGCATCTCCCTCACGTTGCCCCTAGTGACCAGTATTGAAGGCATCTCCCTCACGTTGCCCCTAGTGACCAGTATTGATGGCATCTCCCTCACGTTGCCCCTAGTGACCAGTATTGAAGGCATCTCCCTCACGTTGCCCCCCTAGTGACCAGTATTGAAGGCATCTCCCTCACGTTGCCCCTAGTGACCAGTATTGAAGGCATCGCCCTCACGTTGCCCCTAGTGACCAGTATTGAAGGCATCGCCCTCACGTTGCCCCTAGTGACCAGTATTGATGGCATCTCCCTCACGTTGCCCCTAGTGACCAGTATTGAAGGCATCTCCCTCACGTTGCCCCTAGTGACCAGTATTGAAGGCATCTCCCTCACGTTGCCCCTAGTGACCAGTATTGAAGGCATCGCCCTCACGTTGCCCCTAGTGACCAGTATTGAAGGCATCTCCCTCACGTTGCCCCTAGTGACCAGTATTGAAGGCATCTCCCTCACGTTGCCCATAGTGACCAGTATTTAAGGCATCTCCCTCACGTTGCCCTTAGTGACCAGTATTGAAGGCATCTCCCGACATCCTGGGGACCTGGACAAACATTGAATACTGAAGTGGATCTGGCGTGACCTGGCTGCTCATGAGAGGGTTACGCAACTTGTCCCGTATGTCAAAACACACAGTCACACACACACACACACACACAACAGTTAAAATCTGATCCACCTCCTCCTTATGATGCTGATCTCATAGATAAGACAACTGTTGTTGAGGAGAGGAGACAGGATAGATAGACTGATGTTAGTGTTGAGGAGAGGAGAGGAGACAGGATAGATAGACTGATGTTAGTGTTGGAGAGGAGACAGGATAGATAGACTGGTGTTAGTGTTGAGGAGAGGAGACAGGATAGATAGACTGGTGTTAGTGTTGAGGAGAGGAGAGGAGACAGGATAGATAGACTGATGTTAGTGTTGAGGAGGAGACAGGATAGATAGACTGGTGTTAGTGTTGAGGAGAGGAGACAGGATAGATAGACTGATGTTAGTGTTGTAGAGGAGACAGGATAGATAGACTGATGTTAGTGTTGGAGAGGAGACAGGATAGATAGACTGATGTTAGTGTTGTAGAGGAGACAGGATAGATAGACTGATGTTAGTGTTGAGGAGAGGAGACAGGATAGATAGACTGGTGTTAGTGTTGAGGAGAGGAGACAGGATAGATAGACTGATGTTAGTGTTGTAGAGGAGACAGGATAGATAGACTGATGTTAGTGTTGAGGAGAGGAGACAGGATAGATAGACTGGTGTTAGTGTTGAGGAGAGGAGACAGGATAGATAGACTGATGTTAGTGTTGGAGAGGAGACAGGATAGATAGACTGATATTAGTGTTGAGGAGAGGAGACAGGATAGATAGACTGATGTTAGTGTTGAGGAGAGGAGACAGGATAGATAGACTGATGTTAGTGTTGTAGAGGAGACAGGATAGATAGACTGATGTTAGTGTTGAGGAGAGGAGACAGGATAGATAGACTGATATTAGTGTTGAGGAGAGGAGACAGGATAGATAGACTGATGTTAGTGTTGAGGAGAGGAGACAGGATAGATAGACTGATGTTAGTGTTGTAGAGGAGACAGGATAGATAGACTGATGTTAGTGTTGAGGAGAGGAGACAGGATAGATAGACTGATATTAGTGTTGAGGAGAGGAGACAGGATAGATAGACTGATGTTAGTGTTGAGGAGAGGAGACAGGATAGATAGACTGATGTTAGTGTTGTAGAGGAGACAGGATAGATAGACTGATGTTAGTGTTGGAGAGGAGACAGGATAGATAGACTGATGTTAGTGTTGTAGAGGAGACAGGATAGATAGACTGATGTTAGTGTTGTAGAGGAGACAGGATAGATAGACTGATGTTAGTGTTGTAGAGGAGACAGGATAGATAGACTGATGTTAGTGTTGTAGAGGAGACAGGATAGATAGACTGATGTTAGTGTTGTAGAGGAGACAGGATAGATAGACTGATGTTAGTGTTGTAGAGGAGACAGGATAGATAGACTGATGTTAGTGTTGTAGAGGAGACAGGATAGATAGACTGATGTTAGTGTTGTAGAGGAGACAGGATAGATAGACTGATGTTAGTGTTGAGGAGAGGAGAGGAGAGAGGAAGCAACCTCTGGCCTGGCCTGACTCCACAGTCGGCAAGGAGTGGATGACCTTGTTCTGAAACAAGGGGAGATACGCTGCAAGCATGGTTGGAGAGGAG
The DNA here is from genome assembly GCF_020615455.1 of Coregonus clupeaformis. Classification (NCBI taxonomy): domain Eukaryota; kingdom Metazoa; phylum Chordata; class Actinopteri; order Salmoniformes; family Salmonidae; genus Coregonus; species Coregonus clupeaformis. Next base: position 56,098 of record NW_025535113.1, on the reverse strand, counting down.
AGAGAGAGTCAGGAGTGGGGAGAGGAGAGAGAGAGAGAGTCAGGAGTGGGGAGAGGAGAGAGAGAGAGTCAGGAGTGGGGAGAGGAGAGAGAGAGAGTCAGGAGTGGGGAGAGGAGAGAGAGAGAGAGAGAGAGTCAGGAGTGGGGAGAGGAGAGAGGAGAGAGAGAGAGAGAGAGTCAGGAGTGGGGAGAGGAGAGAGGAGAGAGAGAGAGAGAGAGTCAGGAGTGGGGAGAGGAGAGAGAGAGAGTCAGGAGTGGGGAGAGGAGAGAGAGAGAGTCAGGAGTGGGGAGAGGAGAGAGAGAGAGTCGGGAGTGGGGAGAGGAGAGAGAGAGAGTCAGGAGTGGGGAGAGGAGAGAGAGTCAGGAGTGGGGAGAGGAGAGAGAGAGAGAGTCAGGAGTGGGGAGAGGAGAGAGAGAGAGAGAGAGAGTCAGGAGTGGGGAGAGGAGAGAGAGAGAGAGTTAGGAGTGGGGAGAGGAGAGAGAGTGAGAGTCAGGAGTGGGGAGAGGAGAGAGAGAGAGAGAGTCAGGAGTGGGGAGAGGAGAGAGAGAGAGAGAGTCAGGAGTGGGGAGAGGAGAGAGAGAGAGAGTCAGGAGTGGGGAGAGGAGAGAGAGAGAGTCAGGAGTGGGGAGAGGAGAGAGAGAGAGTCAGGAGTGGGGAGAGGAGAGAGAGAGAGTCAGGAGTGGGGAGAGGAGAGAGAGAGTCAGGAGTGGGGAGAGGAGAGAGAGAGAGAGTCAGGAGTGGGGAGAGGAGAGAGAGAGAGTCAGGAGTGGGGAGAGGAGAGAGAGAGAGTCAGGAGTGGGGAGAGGAGAGAGAGAGAGAGTCAGGAGTGGGGAGAGGAGAGAGAGTCAGGAGTGGGGAGAGGAGAGAGAGAGAGTCAGGAGTGGGGAGAGGAGAGAGAGAGAGTCAGGAGTGGGGAGAGGAGAGAGAGAGAGTCAGGAGTGGGGAGAGGAGAGAGAGAGAGTCAGGAGTGGGGAGAGGAGAGAGAGAGAGTCGGGAGTGGGGAGAGGAGAGAGAGAGAGAGTTGGGAGTGGGGAGAGGAGAGAGAGAGAGAGTCAGGAGTGGGGAGAGGAGAGAGAGAGAGTCAGGAGTGGGGAGAGGAGAGAGAGTCAGGAGTGGGGAGAGGAGAGAGAGAGAGTCAGGAGTGGGGAGAGGAGAGAGAGTCAGGAGTGGGGAGAGGAGAGAGAGAGTCAGGAGTGGGGAGAGGAGAGAGAGAGTCAGGAGTGGGGAGAGGAGAGAGAGAGTCAGGAGTGGGGAGAGGAGAGAGAGAGAGTCAGGAGTGGGGAGAGGAGAGAGAGAGAGTCGGGAGTGGGGAGAGGAGAGAGAGAGAGTCAGGAGTGGGGAGAGGAGAGAGAGTCAGGAGTGGGGAGAGGAGAGAGAGAGAGAGTCAGGAGTGGGGAGAGGAGAGAGAGAGAGTCAGGAGTGGGGAGAGGAGAGAGAGTCAGGAGTGGGGAGAGGAGAGAGAGAGAGAGTCAGGAGTGGGGAGAGGAGAGAGAGAGAGAGAGAGAGAGTCAGGAGTGGGGAGAGGAGAGAGAGAGAGAGTCAGGAGTGGGGAGAGGAGAGAGAGTGAGAGTCAGGAGTGGGGAGAGGAGAGAGAGAGAGAGAGTCAGGAGTGGGGAGAGGAGAGAGAGAGAGAGTCAGGAGTGGGGAGAGGAGAGAGAGAGTCAGGAGTGGGGAGGAGAGAGAGAGAGAGTCAGGAGTGGGGAGAGGAGAGAGAGAGAGAGTCAGGAGTGGGGGAGAGGAGAGAGAGAGAGTAAGGAGTGGGGAGAGGAGAGAGAGAGAGTCAGGAGTGGGGAGAGGAGAGAGAGAGAGTCAGGAGTGGGGAGAGGAGAGAGAGAGAGTCAGGAGTGGGGAGAGGAGAGAGAGAGAGAGTCAGGAGTGGGGAGAGGAGAGAGAGAGAGAGTCAGGAGTGGGGAGAGGAGAGAGAGAGAGATCAGGAGTGGGGAGAGGAGAGAGAGAGAGTCAGGAGTGGGGAGAGGAGAGAGAGAGAGAGTCAGGAGTGGGGAGAGGAGAGAGAGAGAGAGTCAGGAGTGGGGAGAGGAGAGAGAGAGAGTCAGGAGTGGGGAGAGGAGAGAGAGAGAGTCAGGAGTGGGGAGAGGAGAGAGAGAGAGTCAGGAGTGGGGAGAGGAGAGAGAGAGAGTCAGGAGTGGGGAGAGGAGAGAGAGAGAGTCAGGAGTGGGGAGAGGAGAGAGAGAGAGTCGGGAGTGGGGAGAGGAGAGAGAGAGAGAGTCGGGAGTGGGGAGAGGAGAGAGAGAGAGAGTCAGGAGTGGGGAGAGGAGAGAGAGAGAGTCAGGAGTGGGGAGAGGAGAGAGAGTCAGGAGTGGGGAGAGGAGAGAGAGAGAGTCAGGAGTGGGGAGAGGAGAGAGAGTCAGGAGTGGGGAGAGGAGAGAGAGAGTCAGGAGTGGGGAGAGGAGAGAGAGAGTCAGGAGTGGGGAGAGGAGAGAGAGAGTCAGGAGTGGGGAGAGGAGAGAGAGAGTCAGGAGTGGGGAGAGGAGAGAGAAAGAGTCAGGAGTGGGGAGAGGAGAGAGAGAGTCAGGAGTGGGGAGAGGAGAGAGAGAGTCAGGAGTGGGGAGAGGAGAGAGAGAGAGTCAGGAGTGGGGAGAGGAGAGAGAGTCAGGAGTGGGGAGAGGAGAGAGAGAGTCAGGAGTGGGGAGAAGAGAGAGAGAGTCAGGAGTGGGGAGAGGAGAGAGAGAGTCAGGAGTGGGGAGAGGAGAGAGAGAGTCAGGAGTGGGGAGAGAAGAGAGAGAGAGTCAGGAGTGGGGAGAAGAGAGAGAGAGTCAGGAGTGGGGAGAGGAGAGAGAGAGTCAGGAGTGGGGAGAGGAGAGAGAGTCAGGAGTGGGGAGAGGAGAGAGAGAGTCAGGAGTGGGGAGAGGAGAGAGAGAGATTCAGGAGTGGGGAGAGGAGAGAGAGTCAGGAGTGGGGAGAGGAGAGAGAGAGTCAGGAAGTGAAACACAAAGCTTTAACTTCACCGGGTAATAGAGCATGTGGTGTGTGTGTGACAGAGAGAAATGATGATGAAGATGATGATGATGATGGAGAGAAAGTGTGTGTAGAGACCCTGCCATCCCTTGCTGTGTCACTTCACAACAGAACCTCTACAACTCTTTCCCCCTGATGCTGATTGGAGGAGAGAATCACCACAGAGGTTGTTCATCGCCGTGTTGCTCAGGCTGCGTCCCAAAAGGCATCCTATTCTTACATAGTGCACTACTATACTACAAACCCCATGATGCTGATTGGAGGAGAGAAAGGAGAGAATCAGGAGCAGAAAGGAGGGATTAGGGAGCCGTTTGGGACGCAGTCTGTGTCTCATCCTGAGCCTGGAGGACGGAGGGTAAATCTGATTCCAAATCAATACCTCTCCCACATCAGTGGCAGAGACGCTGCCGTCTGGCAGATAGATCGACCATCCTGGAGATGACTGATGAGTCTGTCCTGGACCTGCAGTGCTCTCCTCTATATCTGGCCCCTCATGGAGAGACAGGGAGAGGAGGAGAGGAGTGGGAGAGAGGGAGAGGAGGAGAGAGGGAGAGGAGTGGGAGAGAGGGAGAGGAGGAGAGGAGTGGGGGAGAGAGGAGTGGGAGAGAGAGGGAGAGGAGTGGGAGAGAGAGGGAGAGGAGTGGGAGAGAGAGGGAGAGGAGTGGGAGAGAGAGGGAGAGGAGTGGGAGAGAGAGAGAGAGAGGGAGAGAGAGGAGTGGGAGAGAGAGGGAGAGGAGGAGAGGAGTGGGAGAGAGGGAGAGGAGTGGGAGAGAGAGGGAGAGGAGGAGAGGAGTGGGAGAGAGAGGGAGAGGAGGGAGAGAGAGGAGTGGGAGAGAGAGGGAGAGGAGGAGAGGAGGAGAGAAGTGGGAGAGGAGGAGTGGGAGAGGAGGAGAGGAGTGGGAGAGAGAGGGAGAGGAGTGGGAGAGAGAGGAGTGGGAGAGAGAGGGAGAGGAAGAGGAGTGGGAGAGAGGGAGAGGAGTGGGAGAGAGAGGGAGAGGAGGAGAGGAGTGGGAGAGAGAGGGAGAGGAGGAGAGGAGTGGGAGAGGAGTGGAGGAGTGGGAGAGAGAGGGAGAGGAGTGGGAGAGAGAGGGAGAGGAGAACTACTGCCTTTAATATCAACACATTATGGTCAGACAGAGCTGAGGAGAGGAGAACTACTGCCTTTAATATCAACACATTATGGTCAGACAGAGCTGAGGAGAACTACTGCCTTTAATATCAACACATTATGGTCAGACAGAGCTGAGGAGAGGAGAACTACTGCCTTTAATATCAACACATTATGGTCAGACAGAGCTGAGGAGAGAGAACTACTGCCTTTAATATCAACACATTATGGTCAGACAGAGCTGAGGAGAGGAGAACTACTGCCTTTAATATCAACACATTATGGTCAGACAGAGCTGAGGAGAGGAGAACTACTGCCTTTAATATCAACACATTATGGTCAGACAGAGCTGAGGAGAGGAGAACTACTGCCTTTAATATCAACACATTATGGTCAGACAGAGCTGAGGAGAGGAGAACTACTGCCTTTAATATCAACACATTATGGTCAGACAGAGCTGAGGAGAACTACTGCCTTTAATATCAACACATTATGGTCAGACAGAGCTGAGGAGAGGAGAACTACTGCCTTTAATATCAACACATTATGGTCAGACAGAGCTGAGGAGGAGAACTACTGCCTTTAATATCAACACATTATGGTCAGACAGAGCTGAGGAGAGGAGAACTACTGCCTTTAATATCAACACATTATGGTCAGACAGAGCTGAGGAGAGGAGAACTACTGCCTTTAATATCAACACATTATGGTCAGACAGAGCTGAGGAGAGGAGAACTACTGCCTTTAATATCAACACATTATGGTCAGACAGAGCTGAGGAGAGGAGAACTACTGCCTTTAATATCAACACATTATGGTCAGACAGAGCTGAGGAGAGGAGAACTACTGCCTTTAATATCAACACATTATGGTCAGACAGAGCTGAGGAGAGGAGAACTACTGCCTTTAATATCAACACATTATGGTCAGACAGAGCTGAGGAGAGGAGAACTACTGCCTTTAATATCAACACATTATGGTCAGACAGAGCTGAGGAGAGGAGAACTACTGCCTTTAATATCAACACATTATGGTCAGACAGAGCTGAGGAGAGGAGAACTACTGCCTTTAATATCAACACATTATGGTCAGACAGAGCTGAGGAGAGGAGAACTACTGCCTTTAATATCAACACATTATGGTCAGACAGAGCTGAGGAGAGGAGAACTACTGCCTTTAATATCAACACATTATGGTCAGACAGAGCTGAGGAGAGGAGAACTACTGCCTTTAATATCAACACATTATGGTCAGACAGAGCTGAGGAGAGGAGAACTACTGCCTTTAATATCAACACATTATGGTCAGACAGAGCTGAGGAGAGGAGAACTACTGCCTTTAATATCAACACATTATGGTCAGACAGAGCTGAGGAGAGGAGAACTACTGCCTTTAATATCAACACATTATGGTCAGACAGAGCTGAGGAGAGGAGAACTACTGCCTTTAATATCAACACATTATGGTCAGACAGAGCTGAGGAGAGGAGAACTACTGCCTTTAATATCAACACATTATGGTCAGACAGAGCTGAGGAGAGGAGAACTACTGCCTTTAATATCAACACATTATGGTCAGACAGAGCTGAGAGAGGAGAACTACTGCCTTTAATATCAACACATTATGGTCAGACAGAGCTGAGGAGAGGAGAACTACTGCCTTTAATATCAACACATTATGGTCAGACAGAGCTGAGGAGAGGAGAACTACTGCCTTTAATATCAACACATTATGGTCAGACAGAGCTGAGGAGAGGAGAACTACTGCCTTTAATATCAACACATTATGGTCAGACAGAGCTGAGGAGAGGAGAACTACTGCCTTTAATATCAACACATTATGGTCAGACAGAGCTGAGGAGAGGAGAACTACTGCCTTTAATATCAACACATTATGGTCAGACAGAGCTGGGGAGAGGAGAACTACTGCCTTTAATATCAACACATTATGGTCAGACAGAGCTGAGGAGAGGAGAACTACTGCCTTTAATATCAACACATTATGGTCAGACAGAGCTGAGGAGAGGAGAACTACTGCCTTTAATATCAACACATTATGGTCAGACAGAGCTGAGCTGAGGAGAACTACTGCCTTTAATATCAACACATTATGGTCAGACAGAGCTGAGGAGAGGAGAACTACTGCCTTTAATATCAACACATTATGGTCAGACAGAGCTGAGGAGAGGAGAACTACTGCCTTTAATATCAACACATTATGGTCAGACAGAGCTGAGGAGAGGAGAACTACTGCCTTTAATATCAACACATTATGGTCAGACAGAGCTGAGGAGAGGAGAACTACTGCCTTTAATATCAACACATTATGGTCAGACAGAGCTGAGGAGAGGAGAACTACTGCCTTTAATATCAACACATTATGGTCAGACAGAGCTGGGGAGAGGAGAACTACTGCCTTTAATATTTACACTTGGAGCGGTGTCTGAATGTGTCTGAAGGATAGGAGAAGATAGCAGAGCTGTGAACACCAAGATAAAGTCTCAGCAGCCTCTCACTCACTCAAACTCAACGCCCACCTCAAGAAACACACAGGAGGATGTAGAGTGAGTGGCTACTGGGAGGGCTGTGGTTTAGATATGTGAGTGAGTGAGTGAGTGAGTGAGTGAGTGAGTGAGTGAGTGAGTGAGTGAGTGAGTGTGAGAGAGAGAGAGGAACCAAGGACTGATCACCCCAATCCACAGAAGTGGAAACAAATTTGACCCCAATAACTACCGTGGGATATGCGTCAACAGCAACCTTGGGGAAAATCCTCTGCATTATCATTAACAGCAGACTCTTACATTTCCTCAGTGAAAACAATGTACTGAGCAAATGTCAAATTGGCTTTTTACCAAATTACCGTACGATAGAACACGTATTCACCCTGCACACCCTAATTGACAAACAAACAAAACGAAAGGCAAAGTCTTCTCATGCTTTGTTGATTTCAAAAAAGCTTTTTGACTCAATTTGGTATGAGGGTCTGCTATACAAATTGATGGAAAGTGGTGTTGGGGGAAAAACATAAAGACATAAAATCCATGTACACAAACAAGTGTGCGGTTAAAATTGGCAAAAAAACACACATTTCTTTCCACAGGGCCGTGGGGTGAGACAGGGAAGCAGCTTAAGCCCCACCCTCTTCAACATATAAACTCAGCAAATAAAGAAACGTCCCTTTTTCAGGACCCTGTCTTTCAAAGATAATTCGTAAAAATCCAAATAACTTCACAGATCTTCATTGTAAAGGGTTTAAACACTGTTTCCCATGCTTGTTCAATGAACCATAAACTATTAATGAACATGCACCTGTGGAACGGTCGTTAAGACACTAACAGCTTACAGACGGTAGGCAATTAAGGTCACAGGTATGAAAACTTAGGACACTAAAGAGGCCTTTCTACTGACTCTGAAAAACACCAAAAGAAAGATGCCCAGGGTCCCTGCTCATCTGCGTGAACGTGCCTTAGGCATGCTGCAAGGAGGCATGAGGACTGCAGATGTGGCCAGGGCAATAAATTGCCATGTCCGTACTGTGAAACGCCTAAGACAGCGCTACAGGGAGACAGGACGGACAGCTGATCGTCCTCGCAGTGGCAGACCACGTGTAACAACACCTGCACAGGATCGGTACATCCGAACATCACACCTGCGGGACAGGTAAAGGATGGCAACAACAACTGCCCGAGTTACACCAGGAACGCACAATCCCTCCATCAGTGCTCAGACTGTCCGCAGTAGGCTGAGAGAGGCTGGACTGAGGGCAGGTCCTCACCAGACATCACCGGCAACAACGTCACCTACGGGCACAAACCCACCGTCGCTGGACCAGACAGGGACAGGTAACTTCCACAAAGCTGTGAACGATCTGAGAGACAAGGCAAGGGAGGGCCTTCTATGCCATCAAAAGGAACATAAAATCCGACAATTAGGATCTGGCTAAAAACACTAGACAGTAGAGTCCTCATACCACCCGGCATCTGACTGTTATTGACAGACTCTGCATCACAGCCAAGCAGGGCCCCACAGAACAACGTGTGGAAACCGGTCAACAAGAAATGGTTTCAACACCTTAGTTGTCTCTAACCTTTTTAAAAAAACACTGTAACCTTTAATAACCTTTGGAGAACCATGGTCAGAGGAAAGCTTTCACAGCGGATGATGCTGTTGCTGTTTTTAAAGCCCACATAGAAAAAAGGTTCTGCACTCCTCCTACTGCCGATCGTCAGACATGGCCAGTGCCCCTCCCCCCCATGTTGATGTGTAAAAGGTCTCAGAGAGAAAGACAAAGAAAGAGAGAAGGACCCTGACATCAGACATCAGGAGACCCATGCTCTGTGGTAATGTCATATTGAGACCGTCAGGAGACCCATGCTCTGTGGTAATGTCATATTGAGACCGTCAGGAGCCCCATGCTCTGTGGTAATGTCATATTGAGACCGTCAGCAGACCCATGCTCTGTGGTAATGTCATATTGAGACCGTCAGGAGACCCATGCTCTGTGGTAATGTCATATTGAGACCGTCAGGAGCTCCATGCTCTGTGGTAATGTCATATTGAGACCGTCAGGAGCCCCATGCTCTGTGGTAATGTCATATTGAGACCGTCAGCAGACCCATGCTCTGTGGTAATGTCATATTGAGACCGTCAGGAGACCCATGCTCTGTGGTAATGTCATATTGAGACCGTCAGGAGCCCCATGCTCTGTGGTAATGTCATATTGAGACCATCAGGAGACCCATGCTCTGTGGTAATGTCATATTGAGACCGTCAGGAGACCCATGCTCTGTGGTAATGTCATATTGAGACCGTCAGGAGCTCCATGCTCTGTGGTAATGTCATATTGAGACCGTCAGGAGACCCATGCTCTGTGGTAATGTCATATTGAGACCAGAATACAGCAGTGATGACATGTACTTGACAGAACAATACAATAGCACTACTGACAGACAAACAAACGCTTGGCAAATCACCACGTTTCTAGTGTAGAAATGCTGATTAGTGTTCTGAGGTTATCCCTCAGATTACGCTGTTGAACCAATGACTTTTTGTATACCAGCCTACATGTTGTGTTGCATTCAGATTCCACATCTTGGCACTCAGAGAGAGATGACCCTGTTTCCAGTCCACATTGGGCTACCAGAGAGAGATGACCCTGTTTCCAGTCCACATTGGGCTACCAGAGAGAGATGACCCTGTTTCCAGTCCACATTGGGCTACCAGAGAGAGATGACCCTGTTTCCAGTCCACATTGGGCTACCAGAGAGAGATAACCCTGTTTCCAGTCCACATTGGTCTACCAGAGAGAGATAACCATGTTTCCAGTCCACATTGGGCTACCAGAGAGAGATAACCCTGTTTCCAGTCCACATTGGGCTACCAGAGAGAGATAACCCTGTTTCCAGTCCACATTGGGCTACCAGAGAGAGATAACCCTGTTTCCAGTCCACATTGGGCTACCAGAGAGAGATAACCCTGTTTCCAGTCCACATTGGGCTACCAGAGAGAGATAACCCTGTTTCCAGTCCACATTGGGCTACCAGAGGGATAACCCTGTTTCCAGTCCACATTGGGCTACCAGAGAGAGATAACCCTGTTTCCAGTCCACATTGGGCTACCAGAGAGAGATGACCCTGTTTCCAGTCCACATTGGGCTACCAGAGAGAGATAACCCTGTTTCCAGTCCACATTGGGCTACCAGAGAGAGATGACCCTGTTTCCAGTCCACATTGGGCTACCAGAGAGAGATGACCCTGTTTCCAGTCCACATTGGGCTACCAGAGAGAGATGACCCTGTTTCCAGTCCACATTGGGCTACCAGAGAGAGATGACCCTGTTTCCAGTCCACATTGGGCTACCAGAGAGACTACGTTTAGATTGTCATGCAGTATACTGTACCCTCAGTATTCCCAGTACTGACAGTAGAACACACCTGCTGCTCATTACAAAACACTCATTTTACAGGAATGTGTCATCTTGAACAACAGTACATGGATGTGACAGTTTACTAGGCTATGTAACAGCCCCGCCCCAGTGATTTATGTTGATAATAAAGCAGCCCCGCCCCAGTGATTTATGTTGATAAAGCAGCCCCGCCCCAGTGATTTATCTTGATAATAAAGCAGCCCCGCCCCAGTGATTTATGTTGATAATAAAGCAGCCCCGCCCCAGTGATTTATGTTGATAAAGCAGCCCCGCCCCAGTGATTTGTTGGTGATAAAGCTGCCCCGCCCCAGTGATTTATGTTGATAATAAAGCAGCCCCGCCCCAGTGATTTATGTTGATAATAAAGCAGCCCCGCCCCAGTGATTTATGTTGATAAAGCAGCCCCGCCCAAGTGATTTATGTTGATAATAAAGCAGCCCCGCCCCAGTGATTTATGTTGATAATAAAGCAGCCCCGCCCCAGTGATTTATGTTGATAATAAAGCAGCCCCGCCCCAGTGATTTGTTGGTGATAAAGCTGCCCCCCCCAGTGATTTATGTTGATAAAGCAGCCCCGCCCCAGTGATTTATGTTGATAAAGCAGCCCCGCCCCAGTGATTTATGTTGATAAAGCAGCCCCGCCCCAGTGATTTATGTTGATAATAAAGCAGCCCCGCCCCAGTGATTTATGTTGATAATAAAGCAGCCCCGCCCCAGTGATTTATGTTGATAATAAAGCAGCCCCGCCCCAGTGATTTGTTGGTGATAAAGCTGCCCCGCCCCAGTGATTTATGTTGATAATAAAGCAGCCCCGCCCCAGTGATTTATGTTGATAATAAAGCAGCCCCGCCCCAGTGATTTATGTTGATAAAGCAGCCCCGCCCCAGTGATTTATGTTGATAATAAAGCAGCCCCGCCCCAGTGATTTATGTTGATAAAGCAGCCCCGCCCCCAGTGATTTATGTTGATAATAAAGCAGCCCCGCCCCAGTGATTTATGTTGATAATAAAGCAGCCCCGCCCCAGTGATTTATGTTGATAATAAAGCAGCCCCGCCCCAGTGATTTATGTTGATAAAGCAGCCCCGCCCCAGTGATTTATGTTGATAAAGCTGCCCCGCCCCAGTGATTTATGTTGATAATAAAGCAGCCCCGCCCCAGTGATTTGTTGGTGATAAAGCAGCCCCGCCCCAGTGATTTATGTTGATAAAGCAGCCCCGCCCCAGTGATTTATGTTGATAATAAAGCAGCCCTGCCCCAGTGATTTGTTGGTGATAAAGCAGCCCCGCCCCAGTGATTTGTTGGTGATAAAGCAGCCCCGCCCCAGTGATTTATGTTGATAAAGCAGCCCCGCCCCAGTGATTTGTTGGTGATAAAGCTGCCCCGCCCCAGTGATTTATGTTGATAAAGCAGCCCCGCCCCAGTGATTTATGTTGATAATAAAGCAGCCCCGCCCCAGTGATTTATGTTGATAATAAAGCAGCCCCGCCCCAGTGATTTATGTTGATAAAGCAGCCCCGCCCCAGTGATTTATGTTGATAATAAAGCAGCCCCGCCCAGTGATTTATGTTGATAATAAAGCAGCCCCGCCCCCAGTGATTTATGTTGATAATAAAGCAGCCCCGCCCCAGTGATTTATGTTGATAAAGCAGCCCCGCCCCAGTGATTTATGTTGATAAAGCTGCCCCGCCCCAGTGATTTATGTTGATAATAAAGCAGCCCCGCCCCAGTGATTTGTTGGTGATAAAGCAGCCCCGCCCCAGTGATTTATGTTGATAAAGCAGCCCCGCCCCAGTGATTTATGTTGATAATAAAGCAGCCCTGCCCCAGTGATTTGTTGGTGATAAAGCTGCCCCGCCCCAGTGATTTGTTGGTGATAAAGCAGCCCCGCCCCAGTGATTTATGTTGATAAAGCAGCCCCGCCCCAGTGATTTATGTTGATAATAAAGCAGCCCCGCCCCAGTGATTTATGTTGATAATAAAGCAGCCCCGCCCCAGTGATTTATGTTGATAAAGCAGCCCCGCCCCAGTGATTTATGTTGATAATAAAGCAGCCCCGCCCCAGTGATTTATGTTGATAAAGCAGCCCCGCCCCAGTGATTTATGTTGATAATAAAGCAGCCCCGCCCCAGTGATTTATGTTGATAATAAAGCAGCCCCGCCCCAGTGATTTATGTTGATAATAAAGCAGCCCCGCCCCAGTGATTTATGTTGATAAAGCAGCCCCGCCCCAGTGATTTATGTTGATAAAGCTGCCCCGCCCCAGTGATTTATGTTGATAATAAAGCAGCCCCGCCCCAGTGATTTGTTGGTGATAAAGCAGCCCCGCCCCAGTGATTTATGTTGATAAAGCAGCCCCGCCCCAGTGATTTATGTTGATAATAAAGCAGCCCTGCCCCAGTGATTTGTTGGTGATAAAGCAGCCCCGCCCCAGTGATTTGTTGGTGATAAAGCAGCCCCGCCCCAGTGATTTATGTTGATAAAGCAGCCCCGCCCCAGTGATTTGTTGGTGATAAAGCTGCCCCGCCCCAGTGATTTATGTTGATAAAGCAGCCCCGCCCCAGTGATTTATGTTGATAATAAAGCAGCCCCGCCCCAGTGATTTATGTTGATAATAAAGCAGCCCCGCCCCAGTGATTTATGTTGATAAAGCAGCCCCGCCCCAGTGATTTATGTTGATAATAAAGCAGCCCCGCCCAGTGATTTATGTTGATAATAAAGCAGCCCCGCCCAGTGATTTATGTTGATAATAAAGCAGCCCCGCCCCAGTGATTTATGTTGATAAAGCAGCCCCGCCCCAGTGATTTATGTTGATAAAGCTGCCCCGCCCCAGTGATTTATGTTGATAATAAAGCAGCCCCGCCCCAGTGATTTGTTGGTGATAAAGCAGCCCGCCCCAGTGATTTATGTTGATAAAGCAGCCCCGCCCCAGTGATTTATGTTGATAATAAAGCAGCCCTGCCCCAGTGATTTGTTGGTGATAAAGCTGCCCCGCCCAGTGATTTGTTGGTGATAAAGCAGCCCCGCCCCAGTGATTTATGTTGATAAAGCAGCCCCGCCCCAGTGATTTATGTTGATAATAAAGCAGCCCCGCCCCAGTGATTTATGTTGATAATAAAGCAGCCCCGCCCCAGTGATTTATGTTGATAATAAAGCAGCCCCGCCCCAGTGATTTGTTGTTGATAAAGCTGCCCCGCCCCAGTGATTTATGTTGATAAAGCAGCCCCGCCCCAGTGATTTATGTTGATAAAGCAGCCCCGCCCCAGTGATTTATGTTGATAAAGCAGCCCCGCCCCAGTGATTTATGTTGATAATAAAGCAGCCCCGCCCCAGTGATTTATGTTGATAATAAAGCAGCCCCGCCCCAGTGATTTATGTTGATAAAGCAGCCCCGCCCCAGTGATTTATGTTGATAAAGCTGCCCCGCCCCAGTGATTTATGTTGATAATAAAGCAGCCCCGCCCCAGTGATTTGTTGGTGATAAAGCAGCCCCGCCCCAGTGATTTATGTTGATAAAGCAGCCCCGCCCCAGTGATTTATGTTGATAATAAAGCAGCCCTGCCCCAGTGATTTGTTGGTGATAAAGCAGCCCCGCCCCAGTGATTTGTTGGTGATAAAGCAGCCCCGCCCCAGTGATTTATGTTGATAAAGCAGCCCCGCCCAGTGATTTATGTTGATAATAAAGCAGCCCCGCCCCAGTGATTTATGTTGATAATAAAGCAGCCCCGCCCCAGTGATTTATGTTGATAATAAAGCAGCCCCGCCCCAGTGATTTGTTGGTGATAAAGCTGCCCCGCCCCAGTGATTTATGTTGATAAAGCAGCCCCGCCCCAGTGATTTATGTTGATAAAGCAGCCCCGCCCCAGTGATTTATGTTGATAAAGCAGCCCCGCCCCAGTGATTTATGTTGATAATAAAGCAGCCCCGCCCCAGTGATTTATGTTGATAATAAAGCAGCCCCGCCCCAGTGATTTATGTTGATAATAAAGCAGCCCCGCCCCAGTGATTTGTTGGTGATAAAGCTGCCCCGCCCCAGTGATTTATGTTGATAATAAAGCAGCCCCGCCCCAGTGATTTATGTTGATAATAAAGCAGCCCCGCCCCAGTGATTTATGTTGATAAAGCAGCCCCGCCCCAGTGATTTATGTTGATAATAAAGCAGCCCCGCCCCAGTGATTTATGTTGATAAAGCAGCCCCGCCCCAGTGATTTATGTTGATAATAAAGCAGCCCCGCCCCAGTGATTTATGTTGATAATAAAGCAGCCCCGCCCCAGTGATTTATGTTGATAATAAAGCAGCCCCGCCCCAGTGATTTATGTTGATAAAGCAGCCCCGCCCCAGTGATTTATGTTGATAAAGCTGCCCCGCCCCAGTGATTTATGTTGATAATAAAGCAGCCCCGCCCCAGTGATTTGTTGGTGATAAAGCAGCCCCGCCCCAGTGATTTATGTTGATAAAGCAGCCCCGCCCCAGTGATTTATGTTGATAATAAAGCAGCCCTGCCCCAGTGATTTGTTGGTGATAAAGCAGCCCCGCCCCAGTGATTTGTTGGTGATAAAGCAGCCCCGCCCCAGTGATTTATGTTGATAAAGCAGCCCCGCCCCAGTGATTTGTTGGTGATAAAGCTGCCCGCCCCAGTGATTTATGTTGATAAAGCAGCCCCGCCCCAGTGATTTATGTTGATAATAAAGCAGCCCCGCCCCAGTGATTTATGTTGATAATAAAGCAGCCCCGCCCCAGTGATTTATGTTGATAAAGCAGCCCGCCCCAGTGATTTATGTTGATAATAAAGCAGCCCCGCCCCAGTGATTTATGTTGATAATAAAGCAGCCCCGCCCCAGTGATTTATGTTGATAATAAAGCAGCCCCGCCCCAGTGATTTATGTTGATAAAGCAGCCCCGCCCCAGTGATTTATGTTGATAAAGCTGCCCCGCCCCAGTGATTTATGTTGATAATAAAGCAGCCCCGCCCCAGTGATTTGTTGGTGATAAAGCAGCCCCGCCCAGTGATTTATGTTGATAAAGCAGCCCCGCCCCAGTGATTTATGTTGATAATAAAGCAGCCCTGCCCCAGTGATTTGTTGGTGATAAAGCAGCCCCGCCCCAGTGATTTGTTGGTGATAAAGCAGCCCCGCCCCAGTGATTTATGTTGATAAAGCAGCCCGCCCCAGTGATTTATGTTGATAATAAAGCAGCCCGCCCCAGTGATTTATGTTGATAATAAAGCAGCCCCGCCCCAGTGATTTATGTTGATAATAAAGCAGCCCCGCCCCAGTGATTTGTTGGTGATAAAGCTGCCCCGCCCCAGTGATTTATGTTGATAAAGCAGCCCCGCCCCAGTGATTTATGTTGATAAAGCAGCCCCGCCCCAGTGATTTATGTTGATAAAGCAGCCCCGCCCCAGTGATTTATGTTGATAATAAAGCAGCCCCGCCCCAGTGATTTATGTTGATAATAAAGCAGCCCCGCCCCAGTGATTTATGTTGATAAAGCAGCCCCGCCCCAGTGATTTATGTTGATAAAGCTGCCCCGCCCCAGTGATTTATGTTGATAATAAAGCAGCCCCGCCCCAGTGATTTGTTGGTGATAAAGCAGCCCCGCCCCAGTGATTTATGTTGATAAAGCAGCCCCGCCCCAGTGATTTATGTTGATAATAAAGCAGCCCTGCCCCAGTGATTTGTTGGTGATAAAGCAGCCCCGCCCCAGTGATTTGTTGGTGATAAAGCAGCCCCGCCCCAGTGATTTATGTTGATAAAGCAGCCCCGCCCCAGTGATTTATGTTGATAATAAAGCAGCCCCGCCCCAGTGATTTATGTTGATAATAAAGCAGCCCCGCCCCAGTGATTTATGTTGATAATAAAGCAGCCCCGCCCCAGTGATTTGTTGGTGATAAAGCTGCCCCGCCCCAGTGATTTATGTTGATAAAGCAGCCCCGCCCCAGTGATTTATGTTGATAAAGCAGCCCGCCCCAGTGATTTATGTTGATAAAGCAGCCCCGCCCCAGTGATTTATGTTGATAATAAAGCAGCCCCGCCCCAGTGATTTATGTTGATAATAAAGCAGCCCCGCCCCAGTGATTTATGTTGATAATAAAGCAGCCCCGCCCCAGTGATTTGTTGGTGATAAAGCTGCCCCGCCCCAGTGATTTATGTTGATAATAAAGCAGCCCCGCCCCAGTGATTTATGTTGATAATAAAGCAGCCCCGCCCCAGTGATTTATGTTGATAAAGCAGCCCCGCCCCAGTGATTTATGTTGATAATAAAGCAGCCCCGCCCCAGTGATTTATGTTGATAAAGCAGCCCCGCCCCAGTGATTTATGTTGATAATAAAGCAGCCCCGCCCCAGTGATTTATGTTGATAATAAAGCAGCCCCGCCCCAGTGATTTATGTTGATAAAGCAGCCCCGCCCCAGTGATTTATGTTGATAAAGCTGCCCGCCCCAGTGATTTATGTTGATAATAAAGCAGCCCCGCCCCAGTGATTTGTTGGTGATAAAGCAGCCCCGCCCCAGTGATTTATGTTGATAAAGCAGCCCCGCCCCAGTGATTTATGTTGATAATAAAGCAGCCCTGCCCCAGTGATTTGTTGGTGATAAAGCAGCCCCGCCCCAGTGATTTGTTGGTGATAAAGCAGCCCCGCCCCAGTGATTTATGTTGATAAAGCAGCCCCGCCCCAGTGATTTGTTGGTGATAAAGCTGCCCGCCCCAGTGATTTATGTTGATAAAGCAGCCCCGCCCCAGTGATTTATGTTGATAATAAAGCAGCCCCGCCCCAGTGATTTATGTTGATAATAAAGCAGCCCCGCCCCAGTGATTTATGTTGATAAAGCAGCCCCGCCCCAGTGATTTATGTTGATAATAAAGCAGCCCCGCCCCAGTGATTTATGTTGATAATAAAGCAGCCCCGCCCCAGTGATTTATGTTGATAATAAAGCAGCCCCGCCCCAGTGATTTATGTTGATAAAGCAGCCCCGCCCCAGTGATTTATGTTGATAAAGCTGCCCCGCCCCAGTGATTTATGTTGATACTAAAGCAGCCCCGCCCCAGTGATTTGTTGGTGATAAAGCAGCCCCGCCCCAGTGATTTATGTTGATAAAGCAGCCCCGCCCCAGTGATTTATGTTGATAATAAAGCAGCCCTGCCCCAGTGATTTGTTGGTGATAAAGCAGCCCCGCCCCAGTGATTTGTTGGTGATAAAGCAGCCCCGCCCCAGTGATTTATGTTGATAAAGCAGCCCCGCCCCAGTGATTTGTTGGTGATAAAGCTGCCCCGCCCCAGTGATTTATGTTGATAAAGCAGCCCCGCCCCAGTGATTTATGTTGATAATAAAGCAGCCCCGCCCCAGTGATTTATGTTGATAATAAAGCAGCCCCGCCCCAGTGATTTATGTTGATAAAGCAGCCCCGCCCCAGTGATTTATGTTGATAATAAAGCAGCCCCCCCCAGTGATTTATGTTGATAATAAAGCAGCCCCGCCCCAGTGATTTATGTTGATAATAAAGCAGCCCCGCCCCAGTGATTTATGTTGATAAAGCAGCCCCGCCCCAGTGATTTATGTTGATAAAGCTGCACCGCCCCAGTGATTTATGTTGATAATAAAGCAGCCCCGCCCCAGTGATTTGTTGGTGATAAAGCAGCCCCGCCCCAGTGATTTATGTTGATAATAAAGCAGCCCCGCCCCAGTGATTTATGTTGATAAAGCAGCCCCGCCCCAGTGATTTATGTTGATAATAAAGCAGCCCCGCCCCAGTGATTTGTTGGTGATAAAGCAGCCCCGCCCCAGTGATTTATGTTGATAAAGCAGCCCCGCCCCAGTGATTTGTTGGTGATAAAGCTGCCCGCCCCAGTGATTTATGTTGATAATAAAGCAGCCCCGCCCCAGTGATTTGTTGGTGATAAAGCAGCCCCGCCCCAGTGATTTATGTTGATAAAGCAGCCCGCCCCAGTGATTTGTTGGTGATAAAGCAGCCCCGCCCCAGTGATTTGTTGGTGATAAAGCAGCCCCGCCCCAGTGATTTATGTTGATAAAGCAGCCCCGCCCCAGTGATTTGTTGGTGATAAAGCAGCCCCGCCCCAGTGATTTATGTTGATAATAAAGCAGCCCCGCCCCAGTGATTTGTTGGTGATAAAGCAGCCCCGCCCCAGTGATTTATGTTGATAAAGCAGCCCCGCCCCAGTGATTTATGTTGATAAAGCAGCCCCGCCCCAGTGATTTGTTGGTGATAAAGCAGCAATATACAAATGGCCTCATTTCACGGAAACAACAACGGTGCTGAAACGGAGAGGGACCTACCTAAAATTGTCCAATAAGAAAAAAACACTTGTTTTTTTGTCTCTCCGTTGTGAAAAGTTTTGCTACGATGTGCACTAATGAATACACCCGTTTTTTTTTTATTTCCACACCGGATGCTTACTGGCTGCTTTTAATTCATGATTGGAATTCATTTTTATTCGTGAGCCTGAATAACCTAGCTGAAGCTCTTCTCTCTATTACCCTTCATATGATAAATCAGCCTTTGGGCAGGTGTGCAGCTGTGGGTGACATCACAATGAGAATGGAATCTTTCAGGAGGCAGTGGTGTTCCAGAAGCACTGAAAATTGATGTTGCTATTCATGACCCAAGTTCCCAACGGAGGCTGTCGTATAGCCTGAAACGTCAATATTTCCATGTTTCTAGCATGCATGTTTTTCAACAAAAAAAAATAAAAAGGTCCAAAAATAACTTATTGATGCCAAAGTTGAACACCCAGATATCAAAAGATAGAAACCCCCATTCTCTTGGCTCCAGAGGCCCAGGGCACAAGTCGGAGATCCTTGTGGCCTGGGGACCCAATAATATTCACATGGATGTCACAAGTTCTACACACTATAGCCTACAGGCTATAGGACCATTCAGGCTAACTCATTCCTCATCAGTCCACTGGTAGGTTCCACTATAATACAGACAGACAGACTACCTGCATTTTTTACAGAAACTGACTGGTAGTATGTCAATTAGATATCTGTATTTCATTTTCAAAAAAAATGTGCTAACATTTCTAAAAACATGTTTAGATGGGTGAGAGAAAAATATATATTGAATTCAGGCTGTAACACAACACAATGTGGAATAAGTCAAGGGGTGTGAATACTTTCTGAAGACACTGTATTTCCAGCCTCCAAACAATGGTGAATGGAAAGAGACATCGGTTACACATAACACCACAGAAGTGTAATGACATTTTGATGTGGCTTGTTTCAGAAACTGGACAGATGAAGCTACTCTGTTATGATGTGGCTTGTTTCAGAAACTGGACAGATGAAGCTACTCTGTTATGATGTGGCTTGTTTCAGAAACTGGACAGATGAAGCTACTCTGTTATGATGTGGCTTGTTTCAGAAACTGGACAGATGAAGCTACTCTGTTATGATGTGGCTTGTTTCAGAAACTGGACAGATGAAGCTACTCTGTTAAGATGTGGCTTGTTTGCGTCTGACAGGCTACGGTTTGCTGTGATAACATCTTCCAGAGCGTCATAGTATTGCAAAGTTTAAAAGCACATTTTTAAAATGTCTATAACAACGTAGGTCTAGGCTCTGCAAAACCCATTTATAGACGCTAACTGTTTAGAACCTGTAGACGATATTATCTTACGGCCGGGGGAGTTCTGTTCAGATCCCCAACGCTCGTTCTGAACGTTAAAAAACGCATCGCTTGCGGTACGGTTTTTGAAACATAAGGAACGTATCTTTCATATCAGTGAGAAATTGTTTGTTTTTTTAAAGTTCCATTCAGGTCTGTCTGTTAACGTGCAAATAACGCGGGACATGTTTGTCGCCTGTAAATTGTTTTGACGCCATTAATCAAGTCTCTATTTCTTCACAGCACGGCCCCCCGTGGGAAACAAACCCACAACCCTGGCGTTGCAAGCGCCATGCTCTACCAACTGAGCTACAGGGGGACTAACTCATCAATATCATAGTCAATAGTGTGAGAGCTGGAGGAAGTGAGAGCGAGAGAGTGGGAGGGACAGTGGGGAGAGAGGGAGGGACAGTGGGGAGAGAGGGAGGGACAGTGGGGAGAGAGGGAGGGACAGTGGGGAGAGAGGAGGAGACAGTGGGGAGAGAGGGAGGGACAGTGGGGAGAGAGGGAGGTGGGGGAGAGAGGGAGGTGTGGGGAGAGAGGGAGGGACAGTGGGGAGAGAGGGAGGGTGGGGAGAGAGGGAGGGACAGTGGGGGAGAGGGAGGGACAGTGGGGAGAGAGGGAGGGTGTGGGGAGAGAGGGAGGGACAGTGGGGAGAGAGGGAGGGTGTGGGGAGAGAGGGAGGGGGTGGGGAGAGAGGGAGGGTGTGGGGAGAGAGGGAGGGTGGGGAGAGAGGGAGGGTGTGGGGAGAGAGGGAGGGTGGGAGAGGGGGAGGTGTGGGGAGAGAGGGAGGGCAGTGGGGAGAGAGGAGGGATATGGGGAGAGAGGGAGGGGTGGGGAGAGAGGAGGGTGTGGGGAGAGGGGGAGGGTGTGGGGAGAGAGGGAGGGTGTGGGGAGAGAGGGAGGGTGTGGGGAGAGAGGGAGGGTGTGGGGAGAGAGGGAGGTGTGTGGAGAGAGGGAGGGACAGTGGGGAGAGAGGGAGGGTGTGGGGAGAGAGGGAGGGCGGGAGAGAGGGAGGGACAGTGGGGAGAGAGGGAGGGACAGTGGGGAGAGAGGGAGGGACAGGGGGGAGAGGGAGGGACAGTGGGGGAGAGAGGGAGGGAGGGGGGAGAGAGGGAGGGACAGTGGGGAGAGAGGGAGGTGTGGGGAGAGAGGGAGGGTGTGGGAGAGAGGGGAGGGTGTGGGGAGAGAGGGAGGGTGTGGGGAGAGAGGAGGTGGGGAGAGAGGGAGGGTGTGGGAGAGAGGGAGGGACAGTGGGGAGAGAGGGAGGGACAGTGGGGAGAGAGGGAGGGACAGTGGGGAGAGAGGGAGGGACAGTGGGGAGAGAGGGAGGGTGTGGGGAGAGAGGGAGGGTGTGGAGAGAGGGAGGGACGGTGGGGAGAGAGGGAGGGACAGGGAGAGAGAGGGAGGGACAGTGGGGAGAGAGGAGGGCAGAGAGGGAGAGGTGGGGAGAGAGGGAGGGTGGGGGGAGAGAGGGAGGGTGGGGAGAGAGGGAGGGTGGGGAGAGAGGGAGGGTGGGGGAGAGAGGGAGGGGGGGAGAGAGGGAGGGTGGGGAGAGGGAGGGTGTGGGGAGAGAGGGAGGGACAGTGGGGAGAGGGGAGGGTGGGGGGGAGAGAGGGAGGGACAGTGGGGAGAGAGGAGGGGGAGAGAGGGAGGGACAGTGGGGGAGAGAGGGAGGGACAGTGGGGAGAGAGGGAGGGACAGTGGGGAGAGAGGGAGGGACAGTGGGGGAGAGAGGGAGGAGACGTGGGGAGAGAGGGAGGGTGGGGGAGAGAGGGAGGGTGGGGGAGAGGGAGGTGTGGGGAGAGAGGGAGGGTGTGGGGAGAGAGGGAGGGTGTGGGGAGGCCTATGTGTGTAAAGTTATCTGAACAGTACAGATGGTTGCAGTGTTTTGTTTTCAGAACATTGTTGGACGAGTTTAAAAGCTCTGTTCTTTGTATCTATAGAGAGTTATTTTTTCCTCTAGTCACACATTTAGAACGACTGAAGCTTTACCAGTACTTAAAGGTGTGAGAGAGAGAGAGAGAGAGAGAGAGAGAGAGAGAGAGTGAGAGTGAGAGTGAGAGTGTGTGCAAGTGTTAAACTTCAAGAACATTGATCAGAGGGAGTAGGCCCACTGAACCAGTGATCCGAGGGAGTAGGCCCACTGAACCAGTGATCCGAGGGAGTAGGCCCACTGAACCAGTGATCCGAGGGAGTAGGCCCACTGAACCAGTGATCCGAGGGAGTAGGCCCACTGAACCAGTGATCCGAGGGAGTAGGCCCACTGAACCAGTGATCCGAGGGAGTAGGCCCACTGAACCAGTGATCCGAGGAGTAGGCCCACTGAACCAGTGATCCGAGGGAGTAGGCCCACTGAACCAGTGATCCGAGGGAGTAGGCCCACTGAACCAGTGATCAGAGGGAGTAGGCCCACTGAACCAGTGATCCGAGGGAGTAGGCCCACTGAACCAGTGATCAGAGGGAGTAGGCCCACTGAACCAGTGATCCGAGGGAGTAGGCCCACTGAACCAGTGATCCGAGGGAGTAGGCCCACTGAACCAGTGATCAGAGGGAGTAGGCCCACTGAACCAGTGATCCGAGGGAGTAGGCCCGCTGAACCAGTGATCCGAGGGAGTAGGCCCACTGAACCAGTGATCCGAGGGAGTAGGCCCACTGAACCAGTGATCAGAGGGAGTAGGCCCACTGAACCAGTGATCAGAGGGAGTAGGCCCACTGAACCAGTGATCCGAGGGAGTAGGCCCACTGAACCAGTGATCCGAGGGAGTAGGCCCACTGAACCAGTGATCCGAGGGAGTAGGCCCACTGAACCAGTGATCAGAGGGAGTAGGCCCACTGAAACATTGGAAGCATTAATAGCTGTAGTTATGTTAGTGACTTTTTTGTTGTTTATGGTGAAAATGTTATTAAAACATTCAGTCCCTTACAACCAAAGCATAGTGTGCCTGGAACTCAATACACTGCTTTTAAAATAAAATAAAAGATGAATTGTGTAACATATCTCCACGTAACATCGCTTGTTTACGGAAGACTTAAAACGGCCACCTGTGCTAATTATACTCAACAAAAATATAAAAACGCAACATGCAACAATGTCAACGATTTTACTGAGTTACAGTTCATATAAGGAAATCAGTCCATTGAAATAAATTAGGCCCTAATCTATGGATTTCACATGAGTGGGTGGGCCTGGGAGGGCATAGGCCCATCCACTTGGGAGCTAGGCCCACCCATTGGGGAGCCAGGCCCAGCCAATCAGAATTAGTTTTTCCCCCCCACAAAAGGGCTTTATTACAGACAGAAATAATCCTCTGTTTCATCAGCTGTCCGGGTGGCTGGTCTCAGACGATCCCGCAGGTGAAGAAGCCAGATATGGAGGTCCTGGGGCTGGCGTGGTTACACGTGGTCTGCGGTTTTGAGACCGGTTGGTTTGAGACTGCCAAATTCTCTAAAACGACGTTGGAGGCGGCTTATGGTAGAGAAATTAACATTAAATTATCTGGCAACAGCTCTGGTGGACATTCCTGCAGTCACGCTCCCTCAAAACTTGAGACATCTGTGGCGTTGTGTTGTGACAAAACAGCACATTTTAGAGTGACCTTGTATTGTCCCCAGCACAAGGTGCACCTGTGTAATGATCATGCTGTTTAATCAGCTTCTTGATATGCCACACCTGTCAGGTGGATGGATTATCTTGGCAAAGGAGAAATGCTCACTAACAGGGACATAAACAAATTTGTGCACAACATTTGAGAGAAATAAACTTTTCTCACTGATATCGAAGATATACCAGCATATATTTCGGTAAACCGTTTCGCAAGCGATGATTGACGTTTCTAAACGTTAAAACACATTCGGAATTGTAGGCCAGTTCACACGCAACCAACCGTGGGGGGAAGCTAGGTTTAACTGCTGAAAACCCTACAGATAATAAGAAGGGTTTGAGAGTTAGACTCTGCACAGAAAGTCCATTACAAATTACATTCAAAGTCACATAACTGATGCGCTAGAAGCATGTAACCAAACAAGCTATTGTTGGTGATATTGCAAGACGCGATAGGCCGCCAATCGAATCAATTCAACAGTGCAAAGTGTAAACCTCTACTCACCAAGTCCACTCATTTCTTGTCTGATAGCAAGACGGTTCCGTTCGTCGGCTATCGCCTTCAACATCTCCTGCAGAGAATGGTCCGGTTCTCCGTTCTCCTCCGCCACCGGCCCGACCGTCTGACAAACACTGGGAAAGGACGCCATCCCCAGCCCGGGCTCATGACAGTCCTACCACGGTAGATCCACCCCGGTCGACAGGGAGAAGGACAGAGCGGTGGTGGGGATACCGCGCCGTGTCTCCAATAAAACCACCCACGGACAATCCACGGGATGAATTCCAGACAATATTTACCAATAACACTGTCCCCTTGTCTGGTGACCGAGAAGAAACGGGGTGACCGTTGAATGTTTAAAGCCCCTGAATGGGAGACTTCCGTCTGGCTCTCTAGATCAGCTGGGGATGACGGCTCACACTTCCTGGATATTATCCAGAACAACAGAGAACTTTTAAAGGGAAAGTCACCATTTTTCGTCTTCTCATAAATTGATTTTGGGTGAGCGCTTCAATTCGAGCCAACTGTCAAATACCAGAGAGCACAGCGCAGACACATTGTTACAAATCAAATACATTGATCTCTCCTAGATATGTTTCTCATGCTTGGATGACATTGCCCTTGGTCTCGAGGTGGCGGGAAGGGAAGCAGCGGCTGTTCCGTGCTAGCTCGTGGTGGTTGGTCTCGAGGTGGCGGGAAGGGGGGCAGCGGCTGTTCCGTGCTAGCTCGTGGTGGTTGGTCTCGAGGTGGCGGGAAGGGGGGCAGCGGCTGTTCCGTGCTAGCTCGTGGTGGTTGGTCTCGAGGTGGCGGGAAGGGGGGCAGCGGCTGTTCTGTGGCAGCGGCTGTTCCGTGCTAGCTCGTGGTGGTTGGTCTCGAGGTGGCGGGAAGGGGGACAGCGGCTGTTCCGTGCTAGCTCGTGGTGGTTGGTCTCGAGGTGGCGGGAAGGGAAGCAGCGGCTGTTCCGTGCTAGCTCGTGGTGGTTGGTCTAGAGGTGGCGGGAAGGGGGGGCAGCGGCTGTTCCGTGCTAGCTCGTGGTGGTTGGTCTAGAGGTGGCGGGAAGGGGGGCAGCGGCTGTTCCGTGCTAGCTCGTGGTGGTTGGTCTCGAGGTGGCGGGAAGGGGGGAAGGGGGCAGCGGCTGTTCCGTGCTAGCTCGTGGTGGTTGGTCTCGAGGTGGCGGGAAGGGGGGAAGGGGGGCAGCGGCTGTTCCGTGCTAGCTCGTGGTGGTTGGTCTTGAGGTGGCGGGAAGGGGGGAAGGGGGGCAGCGGCTGTTCCGTGCTAGCTCGTGGTGGTTGGTCTCGAGGTGGCGGGAAGGGGGGAAGGGGGGCAGCGGCTGTTCCGTGCTAGCTCATGGTGGTCTCCAAAGATGACGGAATTGGCACGAGCCTTTCTTTCAGTAGCCTACACTATGTTTTCAACAGTTCACACAGGGTTCCTCCAAGTTCTCGATGCAATGATTTATAAGCATGTTTAATGTTTCAGACAGTCATCAACTGTCAATCACAGCACAGCCCGTTCAGTAGGCTACAAGCACAGCCTGTCCGGTTTCTCGTTTCAGAACTGATATGTAGGCCTACTACTGTACAAGGCATCATCACACACAGCCTAATCATGTCCGCAGTTCATGTCAATCATGCCAATCGTCAATAAATAGCCTGGTTCAGCGCTTATCGCACGGTATGATGAAGAATGGCCTATAAAATCCTGTTGTGGATGGACTCAAATATTAATGTAAGACCATAGAGAATGCTAGAGGCCTCTAGTGGCCAAAAGGGCGAATTTAACATGGGGCAGCGCCGTGGAGGGCTTCCACCATGCTGCCGCCATTTTAAAAGCAGTCAAAGTAGTCAACTGGGTGGGGTTTCCTGTGGGTTGTAGCCTCGATGACGCTGCCCACGCTGTCAGAGACGCTATAAAAGGCACAGATATAAAGACGAGTCCTCTATCTCTCTCTATGTGTGAGACGGAGCGACGTGTAGGCTCTCTGCCGTTTCCAGCTTGTCATGGGGCCATGGCTCGCAGTGTCTCCCGAGCCGCTGGCATTAAAACAGCCAATCATGTGAGCCCCCTCTGATGTCATTGTTGCCAAAGGAAAAAGATGATGTCATTTCTACCCTAGGCCATAATATACACCAGGATACAGACTGCTCCACAGCAACTCCCTCCGCTCACAGGAGAACCACTGTCTCTATTTATACACCTTCCAAATGGCGACCTATTCCCTTTATAGTGCCCTACCAGAGCTCTGGTCAAAAGTAGTGCACTATAAAGGGAATTGGATGTGATTTTGGAATACATCCTAAGCTACTGAGCGGTCCTCTGTAGCTCAGCTGGTAGCGCACGGCGCTTGTAACGCCAAGGTAGTGGGTTCGATCCCCGCGACCACCCATATGTAAAAATGAAAGCACGCATGACTGTAAATCGCGTTTGGATAAAAGCGTCTGCTAAATGGCATATTATTATTACTGACACTCCTCACAGTGGGTTAGTGGGAGAACAAGAAATACAAATGTATTTATATTTTATTCCCATTGAGGTCGTAACAGCAATAAAAATTATGAGGTACTCACATGTATTTTTTTTTTACTACCATCTTCCAATATTAAATAAATAAATAAAAGGCTGTGCAGATTAGACGGGCCTACACTAAAACAAGAGAGGAAGTGGTTTGTCATTTGGACAATGCTGTATTCTGCAACCCATGAAATGGCATTTAAACAAACAATATTCCCGACAACCAGTGATTGTGCTTTCCTCTCAGTAGATAATGAAACTAGATAAGGCTGTAATACCGGTTTACTAAACCTTGACACAGCGACAGAACTGGCTCGACAGGAGGTTGTGCAACAGTAACCCTGTTTGTTTAATTATCTCTGAAAGGTAAATTATAATTATAATAATAATAATATGCCATTTAGCAGACGCTTTAATCCAAAGCGATTTACAGTCATGTGCACATACATTTTTATGTATGGGTGGTCCCGGGGATCGAACCCACTACCCTGGCGTTACAAGCGCCATGCTCTACCAATTGAGCTACAGAGGACAAATTATCATTGTTTGGATTTCCATAGCGCTTTTCCAGATGTCCAGCCTCAAAGTAGAACAGTGAGGCTGCAACGATGTAATACCGGTTTACTAAACCTTGACCCCGGCAGTTGGCACAGACACAGATCTGAATGTCAGTCTGGACAGGTGGGGGGGTTGTACAACCATTTATTATACTGAACAAAAATATAAACACAACATGCAACAATTTAAAAGATTTTACTGAGTTATAGTTCATATAAGGAAATCAGTCAATTGAAATAAATTAATTAGGCTCTAATCTATGGATTTCACATGACTGGCAATACAGATATGCATCTGTTGGTCACAGATACCTTTAAAAAAAAAAGGTAGGGGACGTCGATCCAGAGCATCCCAGACATGCTCAATGGGTGACATGTCTGGTGAGTATGCAGGCCATGGAAGAACTGAGACATTTTCAGCTTCCAGGAATTGTGTACAGATCCTTGCGTCTTGGGGCCGTGCATTATCATGCTGAAACATGAGGTGATGGCGGCGGATGAATGGCACGACAATGGGCCTCAGGATCTCATCACGGTATCTCTGTGCATTCAAATTGCCATCGATAAAATGCAATTGTGTTCGTTGTCCGTAGCAGATAAGCCCACCGCCACCATGGGGCGCTCTGTTCACAACGTTGACATCAGAAAACCGCTCATCCACTCAACGCCATGCATGTGGTCTGCGGTTGTGAGGCCGGTTGGACGTACTGCCAAATTCTATGGTAGAGAAATGAACATGAAATTCTCTGGCAACAGCTCTGGTGGACATTCCTGCAGTCAGCATGCCAATTGGACACTCCTTCAAAAAACTTGAGACATCTGTGGCATTGTGTTGTGTGACAAAACGGCACATTTCAGAGTGGCCTTTTATTGTCCCCAGCACAAGGTGCACCTGTGTAATGATCATGCTGTTTAATTAGCTTCTTGATATACCATACCTGTCAGGTGGATGGATTATCTTGACAAAGGAGAAATTATCACTAACAGGGATGTAAACAAAGTTGTGCACAACATTTTTGAGAAATAAGCTTTTTTGTGCGTATGGAACATTTCTGGGATCTTTTATTTCAGCTCATAAAACATGGGACCAACACTTTACATGTTGCGTTTATATTTTAGTTCATTGTACATGACTGTTAAATCACCCCTGAACAGTCAGGTACTCAGAGAGAGAGACTGAGGGCTAAAATATGACCACAGCTAAAACCAGTCGATTGCCATTTCTCATTTTAATTGAAAGCTTTAGTCTGCGGGAAACAAGTGCTTTACAAAAATGTGGAAGACAGAAACTCCTCATACAGATCTGCTATCTTAATTTGACCAGTTTCTCACAGGAAAACATTAGAAGGCTTTTTTTTTTATTTAATACACTACAAGTTTGCATTTCCTGCTGTGCAGCAAAATTCTCTGCAACAACAGCGTGATCAAATGAAGATAGCAGATCAGTATGATCTCATCACTCACTAACACACACAGGAGAACATGAGTTTTTAAAGCTGATTCTGGGTCAGGGATAGGTTTTATAAAAACACCTGGATGAGGTTTTGGGGGCCAATAAGCAGGCTGGATGCGGGTTAGTGTTTCTTGACCCGTTGCGCATCGGGCCGAACAACGCAATGTATATGTGACTATAGAACGGACTCTTGTGCCTTGTTATTTAAATATAGGTAGGCTAATCAATCAATCAATCAATCAATCAATCAATCAATCAGTCTTCCACACCTCTGTTTTATTATGGCTCCTCTGTGTGGTGGTCATTCTCCTACACCACCACTAGGGGTCAGGGGTTCATATGAACCCTCTTCTGATGTCAGCCGGCCGGTTCCCAGCAGGCCTCAGCCCCCTTCGTCCAATCAGCCCTCCTGCTGTGGGGTCGTGACCTGGGAGCGGACCAATGGGGTCGTAGCGGGGGCGGGGCAGAATGCCACCGGGGAAGCCAGGTCTCTGGTCGTACTCCCCACCAATGATGCCAGGGGGGTAGAGGGGGAAGGGGCTGTTGGGGAGGGGGTGGAGGGGGTAGAGGGGTGGGGGGACAGGGTGGTAACGGGGCAGGGGCGGGGATAACTAGCTGCTTCTCTTTTCCACTTGTACTTCCTCTTGTAGAGCTGAAATTAAAATGGTACCAGAGAGTTAGACAGTGGCTGAAATTAAAATGGTACCAGAGAGTTAGACAGCGGCTGAAATTAAAATGGTACCAGAGAGTTAGACAGTGGCTGAGTCCCAAATGGTACCAGAGAGTTAGACAGTGGCTGACTCCCAAATGGTACCAGAGAGTTAGACAGTGGCTGAGTCCCAAATGGTACCAGAGTTACAGTGGCTGAAATTAAAATGGTACCAGAGAGTTAGACAGCGGCTGAAATTAAAATGGTACCAGAGAGTTAGACAGTGGCTGACTCCCAAATGGTACCAGAGAGTTAGACAGTGGCTGACTCCCAAATGGTACCAGAGAGTTAGACAGTGGCTGAGTCCCAAATGGTACCAGAGAGTTAGACAGTGGCTGAGTCCCAAATGGTACCAGAGAGTTAGACAGTGGCTGAGTCCCAAATGGTACCAGAGAGTTAGACAGTGGCTGAGTCCCAAATGGTACCAGAGAGTTAGACAGTGGCTGACTCCCAAACGGTACCAGAGAGTTAGACAGTGGCTGAGTCCCAAATGGTACCAGAGAGTTAGACAGTGGCTGAGTCCCAAATGGTACCAGAGAGTTAGACAGTGGCTCAGTCCCAAATGGTACCAGAGAGTTAGACAGTGGCTGAGTCCCAAATGGTACCAGAGAGTTAGACAGTGGCTGACTCCCAAACGGTACCAGAGAGTTAGACAGTGGCTGAGTCCCAAATGGTACCAGAGAGTTAGACAGTGGCTGAGTCCCAAATGGTACCAGAGAGTTAGACAGTGGCTGAGTCCCAAATGGTACCAGAGTTACAGTGGCTGAGTCCCAAACGGTACCAGAGAGTTAGACAGTGGCTGAGTCCCAAATGGTACCAGAGAGTTAGACAGTGGCTGACTCCCAAATGGTACCAGAGAGTTAGACAGTGGCTGAGTCCCAAATGGTACCAGAGAGTTAGACAGTGGCTGACTCCCAAATGGTACCAGAGAGTTAGACAGTGACTGAGTCCCAAATGGTACCAGAGAGTTAGACAGTGGCTGACTCCCAAATGGTACCAGAGAGTTAGACAGTGGCTGACTCCCAAATGGTACCAGAGAGTTAGACAGTGGCTGACTCCCAAATGGTACCAGAGAGTTAGACAGTGGCTGAGTCCCAAATGGTACCAGAGAGTTAGACAGTGGCTGAGTCCCAAATGGTACCAGAGAGTTAGACAGTGGCTGACTCCCAAATGGTACCAGAGAGTTAGACAGTGGCTGACTCCCAAATGGTACCAGAGAGTTAGACAGTGGCTGAGTCCCAAACGGTACCAGAGAGTTAGACAGTGGCTGAGTCCCAAATGGTACCAGAGAGTTAGACAGTGGCTGAGTCCCAAATGGTACCAGAGAGTTAGACAGTGGCTGAGTCCCAAATGGTACCAGAGAGTTAGACAGTGGCTGACTCCCAAATGGTACCAGAGAGTTAGACAGTGGCTGAGTCCCAAATGGTACCAGAGAGTTAGACAGTGACTGACTCCCAAATGGTACCAGAGAGTTAGACAGTGGCTGAGTCCCAAATGGTACCAGAGAGTTAGACAGTGGCTGACTCCCAAATGGTACCAGAGAGTTAGACAGTGGCTGACTCCCAAATGGTACCAGAGAGTTAGACAGTGGCTGACTCCCAAATGGTACCAGAGTTACAGTGGCTGAGTCCCAAACGGTACCAGAGAGTTAGACAGTGGCTGAGTCCCAAATGGTACCAGAGAGTTAGACAGTGGCTGAGTCCCAAATGGTACCAGAGAGTTAGACAGTGGCTGACTCCCAAATGGTACCAGAGTTACAGTGGCTGAGTCCCAAATGGTACCAGAGAGTTAGACAGTGGCTGACTCCCAAATGGTACCAGAGAGTTAGACAGTGGCTGAGTCCCAAATGGTACCAGAGAGTTAGACAGTGACTGACTCCCAAATGGTACCAGAGAGTTAGACAGTGGCTGAGTCCCAAATGGTACCAGAGAGTTAGACAGTGGCTGACTCCCAAATGGTACCAGAGAGTTAGACAGTGGCTGACTCCCAAATGGTACCAGAGAGTTAGACAGTGGCTGACTCCCAAATGGTACCAGAGTTACAGTGGCTGAGTCCCAAACGGTACCAGAGAGTTAGACAGTGGCTGAGTCCCAAATGGTACCAGAGAGTTAGACAGTGGCTGAGTCCCAAATGGTACCAGAGCGTTAGACAGTGGCTGAGTCCCAAATGGTACCAGAGCGTTAGACAGTGGCTGAGTCCCAAATGGTACCAGAGAGTTAGACAGTGGCTGAGTCCCAAATGGTACCAGAGAGTTAGACAGTGGCTGACTCCCAAATGGTACCAGAGAGTTAGACAGTGGCTGACTCCCAAATGGTACCAGAGAGTTAGACAGTGGCTGACTCCCAAATGGTACCAGAGTTACAGTGGCTGAGTCCCAAATGGTACCAGAGAGTTAGACAGTGGCTGAGTCCCAAATGGTACCAGAGAGTTAGACAGTGGCTGAGTCCCAAATGGTACCAGAGTTACAGTGGCTGAGTCCCAAATGGTACCAGAGAGTTAGACAGTGGCTGAGTCCCAAATGGTACCAGAGAGTTAGACAGTGGCTGAGTCCCAAATGGTACCAGAGAGTTAGACAGTGGCTGACTCCCAAATGGTACCAGAGTTACAGTGGCTGAGTCCCAAATGGTACCAGAGAGTTAGACAGTGGCTGAGTCCCAAATGGTACCAGAGAGTTAGACAGTGGCTGAGTCCCAAATGGTACCAGAGAGTTAGACAGTGGCTGACTCCCAAATGGTACCAGAGTTACAGTGGCTGAGTCCCAAATGGTACCAGAGAGTTAGACAGTGGCTGAGTCCCAAATGGTACCAGAGAGTTAGACAGTGGCTGAGTCCCAAATGGTACCAGAGAGTTAGACAGTGGCTGAGTCCCAAATGGTACCAGAGAGTTAGACAGTGGCTGAGTCCCAAATGGTACCAGAGAGTTAGACAGTGACTGAGTCCCAAATGGTACCAGAGAGTTAGACAGTGGCTGACTCCCAAATGGTACCAGAGTTACAGTGGCTGAGTCCCAAATGGTACCAGAGAGTTAGACAGTGGCTGAGTCCCAAATGGTACCAGAGAGTTAGACAGTGGCTGAGTCCCAAATGGTACCAGAGAGTTAGACAGTGGCTGAGTCCCAAATGGTACCAGAGAGTTAGACAGTGGCTGAGTCCCAAATGGTACCAGAGAGTTAGACAGTGGCTGAGTCCCAAATGGTACCAGAGAGTTAGACAGTGGCTGACTCCCAAATGGTACCAGAGAGTTAGACAGTGGCTGAGTCCCAAATGGTACCAGAGTTACAGTGGCTGAGTCCCAAATGGTACCAGAGAGTTAGACAGTGGCTGACTCCCAAATGGTACCAGAGTTACAGTGGCTGAGTCCCAAATGGTACCAGAGAGTTAGACAGTGGCTGACTCCCAAATGGTACCAGAGAGTTAGACAGTGGCTGAGTCCCAAATGGTACCAGAGAGTTAGACAGTGGCTGACTCCCAAATGGTACCAGAGAGTTAGACAGTGGCTGAGTCCCAAATGGTACCAGAGAGTTAGACAGTGGCTGACTCCCAAATGGTACCAGAGAGTTAGACAGTGGCTGACTCCCAAATGGTACCAGAGAGTTAGACAGTGGCTGACTCCCAAATGGTACCAGAGTTACAGTGGCTGAGTCCCAAATGGTACCAGAGAGTTAGACAGTGGCTGAGTCCCAAATGGTACCAGAGTTACAGTGGCTGAGTCCCAAACGGTACCAGAGAGTTAGACAGTGGCTGACTCCCAAATGGTACCAGAGAGTTAGACAGTGGCTGAGTCCCAAATGGTACCAGAGAGTTAGACAGTGGCTGACTCCCAAACGGTACCAGAGAGTTAGACAGTGACTGAGTCCCAAATGGTACCAGAGAGTTAGACAGTGGCTGAGTCCCAAATGGTACCAGAGAGTTAGACAGTGACTGAGTCCCAAATGGTACCAGAGAGTTAGACAGTGGCTGACTCCCAAATGGTACCAGAGAGTTAGACAGTGTGTCCCAAATGGCACCCTATTCCCTATATAGTGCACTACTTTAGACCAGAGAATGGCACCCTATTCCCTATATAGTGCACTACTTTAGACCAGAGAATGGCACCCTATTCCCTATATAGTGCACTACTTTAGACCAGAGAATGGCACCCTATTCCCTATATAGTGCACTACTTTAGACCAGAGAATGGCACCCTATTCCCTATATAGTGCACTACTATAGACCAGAGAATGGTACCCTATTCCTTATATAGTGCACTACTTTAGACCAGAGAATGGCACCCTATTCCCTATATAGTGCACTACTTTAGACCAGAGAATGGCACCCTATTCCCTATATAGTGCACTACTTTAGACCAGAGAATGGTACCCTATTCCCTATATAGTGCACTACTTTAGACCAGAGAATGGCACCCTATTCCCTATATAGTGCACTACTTTAGACCAGAGAATGGCACCCTATTCCCTATATAGTGCACTACTTTAGACCAGAGAATGGCACCCTATTCCCTATATAGTGCACTACTTTAGACCAGAGAATGGCACCCTATTCCCTATATAGTGCACTACTTTAGACCAGAGAATGGCACCCTATTCCCTATATAGTGCACTACTTTAGACCAGAGAATGGCACCCTATTCCCTATATAGTGCACTACTTTAGACCAGAGAATGGCACCCTATTCCCTATATAGTGCACTACTTTAGACCAGGACCCATAGTGAATAGGGTGCCATTTGGGATTACAGCAGCATGTCATTTCAAAACTTGTTGTCGTTAACATCAGTTGATATTGATGAGTTGATATGTGTTTAAAATAAAGACATCTATAGAAAGATGTTGTTAGGAACAGATATTGATGAGACAGCATGTTGCTCTGATGTCAGCTGGGGTTTTATTGATGTCAGATCGTAGCTGGGGTTTTATTGATGTCAGATTGTAGCTGGGGTTTTATTGATGACAGATTGTAGCTGGGGTTTTATTGATGTCAGATTGTAGCTGGGGTTTTATTGATGTCAGATCGTAGCTGGGGTTTTATTGATGTCAGATTGTAGCTGGGGTTTTATTGATGACAGATCGTAGCTGGGGTTTTATTGATGTCAGATTGTAGCTGGGGTTTTATTGATGTCAGATTGTAGCTGGGGTTTTATTGATGTCAGATTGTAGCTGGGGTTTTATTGATGTCAGATTGTAGCTGGGGTTTTATTGATGTCAGATCGTAGCTGGGGTTTTATTGATATCAGATCGTAGCTGGGGTTTTATTGATTTCTAAAGCAGTCACTAATGAACAGAGACTTACTATCCGTGGGTTGATTCCAGAGATGATGAGCAATATCATTAATACAGCTGACAAATAGATTTATTCAAAGTGCATAGTCAATATATAGAATACTATGATCTGACTCACCTCTCTCCATTGAGTGTCTCTGGCTCTGCTGTGGTCTTGGCAGTCTGCAAAAAATAAAATAAGAATCTTCATCACACGACATGCACTCACTAACTAACATATCTTTAATACAGTCACCAACACATCTCAGGAGAACAGGCATAGCTCTGCTCTGACATTTAGAATCAGACTGTCTTGTCTGTCTGTCTGTCTGTCTGTCTGTCTGCACCCTGAGGAGAGGAACAGACACCTTTAAAGCAGAGACTGCCTCTGGCATTCAGAGACATCATTCAGGGAGGGAACCATCGATGCAGTCAATGAATCAGAACACAACACCATCGATGCAGTCAATGAATCAGAACACAACACCATCGATGCAGTCAATGAATCAGAATACAACACCATCGATGCAGTCAATGAATCAGAACCACACCATCGATGCAGTCAATGAATCAGAATACAACACCATCGATGCAGTCAATGAATCAGAATACAACACCATCGATGCAGTCAATGAATCATAATCATAATACAACAATACAATTTTAAAGAAAGTACATATGGTGGCATAACATTAATTTCTCTTTACATGACGTTTCAGTCATTTAACAGACACTCTTACCCAGCGAGACCTCCGGCTAGACCTAAGACCTCCTGTCTTTTAATGTGTGTTTCTAAATATATCCCTGTGTGTTCCTCTTACCCCTGAAGTCTCTGTGGTAGAGGTGTCTCCAGAGGGCAGGGTCTGTGGTGGCCTGGTGGAGGTGTCTGTTGACTGAGGAGAGGGCCAGGAGAGAGGAGACGTCCAGCAGTCTCAGCACCCTCAGTAACAGCTCCGGAGGAAGGACTGGCAGGCCAAACATTGCTGGCAGGGCCATGGCTGTCATACCACCAGGGGGAGACAGGGAGTCAAAACACAGCGAGATGGTTAGTTACAACACTGCTGGCAGGGCCATGGCTGTCATACCACCAGGGGGAGACAGGGAGTCAAAACACAGAGAGATGGTTAGTTACAACACTGCTGGCAGGGCCATGGCTGTTATACCACCAGGGGGAGACAGGGAGTCAAAACACAGAGAGATGGTTAGTTACAACACTGCTGGCAGGGCCATGGCTGTTATACCACCAGGGGGAGACAGGGAGTCAAAACACAGAGAGATGGTTAGTTACAACACTGCTGGCAGGGCCATGGCTGTTATACCACCAGGGGGAGACAGGGAGTCAAAACACAGAGAGATGGTTAGTTACAACACTGCTGGCAGGGCCATGGCTGTCATACCACCAGAGGGGGAGACAGGGAGTCAAAACACAGAGAGATGGTTAGTTACAACACTGCTGGCAGGGCCATGGCTGTCATGGACAGGGAGTCAAAACACAGAGAGATGGTTAGTTACAACACTGCTGGCAGGGCCATGGCTGTTATACCACCAGACACCAGGGGGAGACAGGGAGTCAAAACACAGAGAGATGGTTAGTTACAACACTGCTGGCAGGGCCATGGCTGTTATACCACCAGGGGGAGACAGGGAGTCAAAACACAGAGAGATGGTTAGTTACAACACTGCTGGCAGGGCCATGGCTGTTATACCACCAGACACCAGGGGGAGACAGGGAGTCATGGATTGGACACATATTTGCCATTAACATTTGCTATTCAATGATTTTATATGATTGCAGTGATATCTGAGAGACCAATGTCATATTTCCATACATTTCCTTCTTAATAACAGTACTACATATCTACTTCACAGTACCTTCTCTGGCTGCAGCTATCAGAGGATACACCATCTGGTCTTTGAAGATCCGGGACAGCTTCCTCAGCTCTGTGTAGACGGCCGCTGCACTGTCACCTGCAGATACACAGACAGAACAGACACTGTCACCTGTATCAGAACAGACACTATCACCTGTATCAGGACAGACAGAACAGACACTATCACCTGTAACAGAACAGACAGAGCGATAAACGACGACAGACAAACCTGACCACTCCAAGCTCTAAATGTACAATCTTGCAGTGACCAGATACAGACACAGAGTCTGAAACACTCTAACCTGTCCCCTGGTCAGTCACCAGATACACACTAACCTGTCCACTGGTCAGTCACCAGACACACACTAACCTGTCCACTGGTCAGTCACCAGACACACACTAACCTGTCCACTGGTCAGTCACCAGACACACACTAACCTGTCCACTGGTCAGTCACCAGATACACACTAACCTGTCCACTGGTCAGTCACCAGATACAACACACACTAACCTGTCCACTGGTCAGTCACCAGATACACCACTAACCTGTCCACTGGTCAGTCACCAGACACACACTAACCTGTCCACTGGTCAGTCACCAGATACAGACACACACTAACCTGTCCACTGGTCAGTCACCAGATACAGATACACACTAACCTGTCCACTGGTCAGTCACCAGACACACACTAACCTGTCCACTGGTCAGTCACCAGACACACACTAACCTGTCCACTGGTCAGTCACCAGATACACACTAACCTGTCCACTGGTCAGTCACCAGATACACACTAACCTGTCCACTGGTCAGTCACCAGACACACACTAACCTGTCCACTGGTCAGTCACCAGACACACACTAACCTGTCCATTGGTCAGTCACCAGATACACACTAACCTGTCCACTGGTCAGTCACCAGACACACACTAACCTGTCCACTGGTCAGTCACCAGATACACACTAACCTGTCCACTGGTCAGTCACCAGACACACACTAACCTGTCCACTGGTCGGTCACCAGACACACACTAACCTGTCCACTGGTCAGTCACCAGACACACACTAACCTGTCCATTGGTCAGTCACCAGATACACACTAACCTGTCCACTGGTCAGTCACCAGATACACACTAACCTGTCCACTGGTCAGTCACCAGATACACACTAACCTGTCCACTGGTCGGTCACCAGATACAGACACACACTAACCTGTCCACTGGTCAGTCACCAGATACACACTAACCTGTCCACTGGTCGGTCACCAGATACAGACACACACTAACCTGTCCACTGGTCAGTCACCAGACACACACTAACCTGTCCACTGGTCAGTCACCAGATACAGACACACACTAACCTGTCCACTGGTCAGTCACCAGATACAGACACACACTAACCTGTCCACTGGTCGGTCACCAGACACACACTAACCTGTCCACTGGTCAGTCACCAGACACACACTAACCTGTCCACTGGTCAGTCACCAGACACACACTAACCTGTCCACTGGTCAGTCACCAGATACACACTAACCTGTCCACTGGTCAGTCACCAGATACACACTAACCTGTCCACTGGTCAGTCACCAGACACACACTAACCTGTCCACTGGTCAGTCACCAGACACACACTAACCTGTCCATTGGTCAGTCACCAGATACACACTAACCTGTCCACTGGTCAGTCACCAGACACACACTAACCTGTCCACTGGTCAGTCACCAGATACAGACACACACTAACCTGTCCACTGGTCAATCACTAGACACACACTAACCTGTCCACTGGTCGGTCACCAGACACACACTAACATGTCCACTGGTC
Organism: Coregonus clupeaformis; assembly: GCF_020615455.1. NCBI lineage: Eukaryota > Metazoa > Chordata > Actinopteri > Salmoniformes > Salmonidae > Coregonus > Coregonus clupeaformis. The sequence goes on along the minus strand of NW_025535113.1, from coordinate 18,185 downwards.
AGTCACCAGATACACACTAACCTGTCCACTGGTCAGTCACCAGACACACACTAACCTGTCCACTGGTCAGTCACCAGATACACACTAACATGTCCACTGGTCAGTCACCAGATACACACTAACCTGTCCACTGGTCAGTCACCAGACACACACTAACCTGTCCACTGGTCAGTCACCAGATACACACTAACCTGTCCACTGGTCGGTCACCAGATACACACTAACCTGTCCACTGGTCGGTCACCAGATACACACTAACCTGTCCACTGGTCAGTCACCAGATACACACTAACCTGTCCACTGGTCGGTCACCAGATACAGACACACACTAACCTGTCCACTGGTCAGTCACCAGATACACACTAACCTGTCCACTGGTCGGTCACCAGATACAGACACACACTAACCTGTCCACTGGTCAGTCACCAGACACACACTAACCTGTCCACTGGTCAGTCACCAGATACAGACACACACTAACCTGTCCACTGGTCAGTCACCAGATACAGACACACACTAACCTGTCCACTGGTCGGTCACCAGACACAGACACACACTAACCTGTCCACTGGTCGGTCACCAGACACACACTAACCTGTCCACTGGTCAGTCACCAGACACACACTAACCTGTCCACTGGTCAGTCACCAGACACACACTAACCTGTCCACTGGTCAGTCACCAGACACACACTAACCTGTCCACTGGTCAGTCACCAGATACACACTAACCTGTCCACTGGTCAGTCACCAGACACACACTAACCTGTCCACTGGTCAGTCACCAGACACACACTAACCTGTCCACTGGTCAGTCACCAGATACACACTAACCTGTCCACTGGTCAGTCACCAGACACACACTAACCTGTCCACTGGTCAGTCACCAGATACAGACACACACTAACCTGTCCACTGGTCAGTCACCAGATACAGACACACACTAACCTGTCCACTGGTCAGTCACCAGACACACACTAACCTGTCCACTGGTCAGTCACCAGACACACACTAACCTGTCCACTGGTCAGTCACCAGATACACACTAACCTGTCCACTGGTCGGTCACCAGATACACACTAACCTGTCCACTGGTCAGTCACCAGATACAGACACACATTAACCTGTCCACTGGTCAGTCACCAGACACACACTAACCTGTCCACTGGTCAGTCACCAGATACAGACACACACTAACCTGTCCACTGGTCAGTCACCAGATACAGACACACTAACCTGTCCACTGGTCAGTCACCAGACACACACTAACCTGTCCACTGGTCAGTCACCAGACACACACTAACCTGTCCACTGGTCGGTCACCAGACACACACTAACCTGTCCACTGGTCAGTCACCAGACACACACTAACCTGTCCACTGGTCGGTCACCAGATACACACTAACCTGTCCACTGGTCAGTCACCAGACACACACTAACCTGTCCACTGGTCAGTCACCAGATACACACTAACCTGTCCACTGGTCAGTCACCAGATACACACTAACCTGTCCACTGGTCGGTCACCAGACACACACTAACCTGTCCACTGGTCAGTCACCAGACACACACTAACCTGTCCACTGGTCAGTCACCAGATACACACTAACCTGTCCACTGGTCAGTCACCAGACACACACTAACCTGTCCACTGGTCAGTCACCAGACACACTAACCTGTCCACTGGTCAGTCACCAGACACACTCTAACCTGTCCACTGGTCAGTCACCAGATACAGACACACACTAACCTGTCCACTGGTCAGTCACCAGACACACACTAACCTGTCCACTGGTCAGTCACCAGACACACACTAACCTGTCCACTGGTCAGTCACCAGACACACACTAACCTGTCCACTGGTCAGTCACCAGATACACACTAACCTGTCCACTGGTCAGTCACCAGACACACACTAACCTGTCCACTGGTCGGTCACCAGACACACACTAACCTGTCCACTGGTCAGTCACCAGATACACACTAACCTGTCCACTGGTCAGTCACCAGATACAGACACACACTAACCTGTCCACTGGTCAGTCACCAGATACAGACACACACTAACCTGTCCACTGGTCAGTCACCAGACACACACTAACCTGTCCACTGGTCAGTCACCAGACACACACTAACCTGTCCACTGGTCAGTCACCAGATACACACTAACCTGTCCACTGGTCGGTCACCAGATACACACTAACCTGTCCACATGTCAGTCACCAGATACAGACACACACTAACCTGTCCACTGGTCGGTCACCAGACACACACTAACCTGTCCACATGTCAGTCACCAGATACAGACACACACTAACCTGTCCACTGGTCAGTCACCAGACACACACTAACCTGTCCACTGGTCAGTCACCAGACACACACTAACCTGTCCACTGGTCAGTCACCAGACACACACTAACCTGTCCACTGGTCAGTCACCAGACACACACTAACCTGTCCACTGGTCAGTCACCAGATACACACTAACCTGTCCACATGTCAGTCACCAGATACAGACACACACTAACCTGTCCACTGGTCGGTCACCAGACACACACTAACCTGTCCACTGGTCAGTCACCAGACACACACTAACCTGTCCACTGGTCAGTCACCAGACACACACTAACCTGTCCACTGGTCAGTCACCAGACACACACTAACCTGTCCACTGGTCAGTCACCAGACACACACTAACCTGTCCACTGGTCAGTCACCAGACACACACTAACCTGTCCACTGGTCAGTCACCAGACACACACTAACCTGTCCACTGGTCAGTCACCAGACACACACTAACCTGTCCACTGGTCAGTCACCAGATACACACTAACCTGTCCACTGGTCAGTCACCAGACACACACTAACCTGTCCACTGGTCAGTCACCAGACACACTAACCTGTCCACTGGTCAGTCACCAGACACACTCTAACCTGTCCACTGGTCAGTCACCAGATACAGACACACACTAACCTGTCCACTGGTCAGTCACCAGACACACACTAACCTGTCCACTGGTCAGTCACCAGACACACACTAACCTGTCCACTGGTCAGTCACCAGACACACACTAACCTGTCCACTGGTCAGTCACCAGATACACACTAACCTGTCCACTGGTCGGTCACCAGACACACACTAACCTGTCCACTGGTCAGTCACCAGATACACACTAACCTGTCCACTGGTCAGTCACCAGATACAGACACACACTAACCTGTCCACTGGTCAGTCACCAGATACAGACACACACTAACCTGTCCACTGGTCAGTCACCAGACACACACTAACCTGTCCACTGGTCAGTCACCAGACACACACTAACCTGTCCACTGGTCAGTCACCAGATACACACTAACCTGTCCACTGGTCGGTCACCAGATACACACTAACCTGTCCACATGTCAGTCACCAGATACAGACACACACTAACCTGTCCACTGGTCGGTCACCAGACACACACTAACCTGTCCACATGTCAGTCACCAGATACAGACACACACTAACCTGTCCACTGGTCAGTCACCAGACACACACTAACCTGTCCACTGGTCAGTCACCAGACACACACTAACCTGTCCACTGGTCAGTCACCAGACACACACTAACCTGTCCACTGGTCAGTCACCAGACACACACTAACCTGTCCACTGGTCAGTCACCAGACACACACTAACCTGTCCACTGGTCAGTCACCAGATACACACTAACCTGTCCACTGGTCGGTCACCAGATACACACTAACCTGTCCACATGTCAGTCACCAGATACAGACACACACTAACCTGTCCACTGGTCGGTCACCAGACACACACTAACCTGTCCACTGGTCAGTCACCAGACACACACTAACCTGTCCACTGGTCAGTCACCAGACACACACTAACCTGTCCACTGGTCAGTCACCAGACACACACTAACCTGTCCACTGGTCAGTCACCAGACACACACTAACCTGTCCACTGGTCAGTCACCAGACACACACTAACCTGTCCACTGGTCAGTCACCAGACACACACTAACCTGTCCACTGGTCGGTCACCAGACACACACTAACCTGTCCACTGGTCAGTCACCAGACACACACTAACCTGTCCACTGGTCGGTCACCAGACACACTAACCTGTCCACTGGTCGGTCACATAGGTGGAGGGCTTCAGCGACAGTTTTCTCACTGTGTCCACCTGCTGGTTCATCTTCAGGGTGGCTGCAGAGGGGAGCAATATACAGCTGAATCAGGGGAAACGACCAATGAGATCAGTAATGATATGATAAGCAGAACTGGGTCAAACACTGAGACTGCCTTCCAAATGGCACCCTAGAGGGGTCCCTAGTCAAAAGTAGTGCACTATATAGGGAATAGGGTGCCATTCTCTGGTCTAAAGTAGTGCACTATATAGGGAATAGGGTGCCATTCTCTGGTCTAAAGTAGTGCACTATATAGGGAATAGGGTGCCATTCTCTGGTCTAAAGTAGTGCACTATATAGGGAATAGGGTGCCATTCTCTGGTCTAAAGTAGTGCACTATATAGGGAATAGGGTACCATTCTCTGGTCTAAAGTAGTGCACTATATAGGGAATAGGGTGCCATTCTCTGGTCTAAAGTAGTGCACTATATAGGGAATAGGGTACTATTCTCTGGTCTAAAGTAGTGCACTATATAGGGAATAGGGTGCCATTCTCTGGTCTAAATTAGTGCACTATATAGGGAATAGGGTGCCATTCTCTGGTCTAAAGTAGTGCACTATATAGGGAATAGGGTGCCATTCTCTGGTCTAAAGTAGTGCACTATATAGGGAATAGGGTGCCATTCTCTGGTCTAAAGTAGTGCACTATATAGGGAATAGGGTGCCATTCTCTGGTCTAAAGTAGTGCACTATATAGGGAATAGGTGCCATTCTCTGGTCTAAAGTAGTGCACTATATAGGGAATAGGGTACTATTCTCTGGTCTAAAGTAGTGCACTATATAGGGAATAGGGTGCCATTCTCTGGTCTAAAGTAGTGCACTATATAGGGAATAAGGTACCATTCTCTGGTCTAAAGTAGTGCACTATATAGGGAATAGGGTGCCATTCTCTGGTCTAAAGTAGTGCACTATATAGGGAATAGGGTGCCATTCTCTGGTCTAAAGTAGTGCACTATAGGGAATAGGGTGCCATTCTCTGGTCTAAAGTAGTGCACTATATAGGGAATAGGGTGCCATTCTCTGGTCTAAAGTAGTGCACTATATAGGGAATAGGGTGCCATTCTCTGGTCTAAAGTAGTGCACTATATAGGGAATAGGGTGCCATTCTCTGGTCTAAAGTAGTGCACTATATAGGGAATAGGGTGCCATTCTCTGGTCTAAAGTAGTGCACTATATAGGGAATAGGGTGCCATTCTCTGGTCTAAAGTAGTGCACTATATAGGGAATAGGGTGCCATTCTCTGGTCTAAAGTAGTGCACTATATAGGGAATAGGGTGCCATTCTCTGAGTCTAAAGTAGTGCACTATATAGGGAATAGGGTGCCATTCTCTGGTCTAAAGTAGTGCACTATATAGGGAATAGGGTGCCATTCTCTGGTCTAAAGTAGTGCACTATATAGGGAATAGGGTGCCATTCTCTGGTCTAAAGTAGTGCACTATATAGGGAATAGGGTGCCATTCTCTGGTCTAAAGTAGTGCACTATATAGGGAATAGGGTGCCATTCTCTGGTCTAAAGTAGTGCACTATATAGGGAATAGGGTGCCATTCTCTGGTCTAAAGTAGTGCACTATATAGGGAATAGGGTGCCATTCTCTGGTCTAAAGTAGTGCACTATATAGGGAATAGGGTGCCATTCTCTGGTCTAAAGTAGTGCACTATATAGGGAATAGGGTGCCATTCTCTGGTCTAAAGTAGTGCACTATATAGGGAATAGGGTGCCATTCTCTGGTCTAAAGTAGTGCACTATATAGGGAATAGGGTGCCATTCTCTGGTCTAAAGTAGTGCACTATATAGGGAATAGGGTGCCATTCTCTGGTCTAAAGTAGTGCACTATATAGGGAATAGGGTGCCATTCTCTGGTCTAAAGTAGTGCACTATATAGGGAATAGGGTGCCATTCTCTGGTCTAAAGTAGTGCACTATATAGGGAATAGGGTGCCATTCTCTGGTCTAAAGTAGTGCACTATATAGGGAATAGGGTACCATTTGGGACACAACCATAGCTATGAGAAACACTGAGACTGACCGTTGATGACCAGAATGGGTCCCATTGGTACAGCTAGGACTATGGCCAGGCTGCCATCACAGAGAGGATGGGCATACTGCAGTCTGTACAGGCCTCCTGGTGCCCTCCATCCTGCTGGCATCTCACCAGGACACACCTCAGGGCCCTACACACACACACACACACACACACACACACACACACTGCTGTCAGAGAACCATCCATCTGACAGCACAGTATAGTCACGTTATAATGTAGTACCAGGTGTACGTCCCAAATGGCCCCCTATCCCATATAGAGTCCTATGGGTCCTGGTCTAAAGTAGTGCACTATCTAGGGAATAGGGTGCCATTTGGGATGCTTCCTCAGGGAGAATCTCGATTGCATACTCCTAGCGTCCTCTCTCCTCGCCTCCTTCTCAAAAACCCATTGGATGAGAACGCCAGAGGTCCCTCCCCCCCTGACCTTCTCCTCCAATGGGTTTTGAGAAGGAAGCAGAGAGGATGCGAGGTGTTTGCAATTGAGATTCTTCCCCAGTCTCCTGCAGAGCCTTACCTGAAACAGGAAGCCCCAGTCTCCTGCAGAGCCTTACCTGAAACAGGAAGCCCCAGTCTCCTGCAGAGCCTTACCTGAAACAGGAAGCCCCAGTCTCCTGCAGAGCCTTACCTGACACAGGAAGCCCCAGTCTCCTGCAGAGCCTTACCTGAAACAGGATGCCCCAGTCTCCTTCAGAGCCTTACCTAGCACAGGAAGCCCCAGTCTCCTGCAGAGCCTTATCTGAAACAGGAAGCCCCAGTCTCCTGCAGAGCCTTACCTGAAACAGGAAGCCCCAGTCTCCTGCAGAGCCTTACCTGAAACAGGAAGCCCCAGTCTCCTGCAGAGCCTTACCTGGCACAGGAAGCCCCAGTCTCCTGCAGAGCCTTACCTGAAACAGGAAGCCCCAGTCTCCTGCAGAGCCTTACCTGAAACAGGAAGCCCCAGTCTCCTGCAGAGCCTTACCTGGCACAGGAAGCCCCAGTCTCCTGCAGAGCCTTACCTGAAACAGGATGCCCCAGTCTCCTTCAGAGCCTTACCTAGCACAGGAAGCCCCAGTCTCCTGCAGAGCCTTATCTGAAACAGGAAGCCCCAGTCTCCTGCAGAGCCTTACCTGGCACAGGAAGCCTGTCTCTAGCATCAGGAGGTGTACTGCCACCATCAGGGCATCACAGGTACTGCTGCTCTGAGCCTGGTGGTGTAGAACTTCCAGGGAATGGGGTACCTTCCCCCCTTCTGCCTCCCCACACAGCATGGGCTCCCACACCCACCGACCTGCCTCTTCTTCCTGCTCCTCCCCTCTGACCACTTCCTGTTGAGGCTCCACCCCCCTGACGGTGCTGGCCTGGATCAACAACACAAATCACCATGGTGACTATCTGGTTCTGAGAAGAAAGTCAACAGCAGTATCCTATTAAGAGCTCTATAAAACTCACAATAAAATTGGATTACTGCAAAATCATCTGATTTACAAATAATGTATATATACACATTGCATTGGGAAAGTATTCAGACCCCTTGACTTTTTCCACATTTTGTTACGTTACAGCCTTATTCTAAAATTGATTACATCGTTTTCCCCCCCTCATCAATCTACACCCAACATCCCATAATGACAAAGCAGAAACAGGTTTTTAGACATTTTAGAAAACCTGGTTAAATAAAGGTAAAAATGCATTCGGAAAATACTCAGACCCCTTGACTTGTTCCACGTTTTGTTCCTTTACAGCCTTATTCTAAAATGGATTAAAAATAGGTTTCCTCATCAATCTACACACAATACCCTGTACTGTTTTTAGAAATATAACATTTACAAAAGTATTCAGATCCTTTACTCAGTACTCTGTTGAAGCACCTTTGGCAGCGATTACAGCCTCGAGTCTTGACGCTACAAGCTTGGCACGCCTGTATTTGGGGAGTTTCTCCCATTCTTCTCTGCAGATCCTCTCAAGCTCTGTCAGGTTAGATGGGGAGCGTCGCTGCACAGCTATTTTCAGGTCTCTCCAGAGATGTTAGATCGGGTTCAAGTCCGGGCTCTGGCTGGGCCACTCAAGGACATTCAGAGACTTGTCCCGAAGCCACTCCTGCGTAGTCTTGGCTGTGTGCTTAGGGTCGTTGTCCTGTTGGAAGGTGAACCTTCGCCCCAGTCTGAGGTCCTGAGCACTCTGGAGCAGGTTTTCATCAAGGATCTCTCTGTACTTTGCTCCGTTCATCTTTGCCTCGATCCTGACTAGTCTCCCAGTCCCTGCCGCTGAAAAACATCCCCACAGCATGATGCTGCCACCACCATGCTTCACTGTAGGGATGGTGCCAGGTTTCCTCCAGACGTGACGCTTGGAATTCAAGCTAAGAGTTCAATCTTGGTTTCATCAGACCAGAGAATCTTGTTTCTCATGGTCTGTGAGTCATTTAGGTGTATTTTGTGAAACTCTAAGCGGGCTGTCATGTGCCTTTTACTGAGGAGTGGCTTCCGTCTGGCCACTCTACCATAAAGGCCTGATTGGTGGAGTGCTGCAGAGATGGTTGTCCTTCTGGAAGGTTCTCCCATCTCTACAGAGGAACTGTAGAGCTCTGTCAGAGTGACCATCGGGTTCTTGGTCACCTCCCTGGCCAAGGCCCTTCTCCCCCGATTGCTCAGTTTGGCCGGGCAGCCAGCTCTAGGAAGAGTCTTGGTGGTTCCAAACTTCTTCCATTTAAGAATGATGGAGGCCACTGTGTTCTTGGGGACCTTCAATGCTGCAGAAATTGTTTTGTACCCTTCCCCAGATCTGTGCCTTGACACAATCCTGTCTCGGTGCTCTACGGACAATTCCTTCGACCTCATGCCTTGGTGTTATCACGTGCTCTGCTAAGGCAGTTATTTACCTTATAACTTGTCCTTGTGGAAAACATTATGTGGGTAAAACAAAGCGCAAATTAAAAAGTACGAATCTCGGAACATCGTAGCACCATTAGGTGCAAAAACTCTACATACCCATGTCGCTGCCCACTTTTTGGAAGCGAACCACTCGATTTCGTCCCTACGTTATATCGGCATCGAACATGTCACCCTCCCTAGGAGAGGGGGTGACCTCGACAACTTATTGTTAAAACGAGAGGCTGCCTGGATCTTTAATTTAAAAGACCCTTGCTCCCTTCGGTCTCAACGTAGACTTTGATCTGAAGCCATTCTTGCGATTATTGTGATTTTTTTCATTGGTGTTTGCTCTGACATGCACTGTCAACTGTGGGACCTTATATAGACAGGTGTGTGCCTTTCCAAATCATGTCCAATCAATTGAATTTACCACAGGTGGACTCCAACCAAGTTGTAGAAACATCTCAAGGATGATCAATGGAAACAGGATGCACCTGAGCTCAATTTCGAGTCTCATAGCATAGGGTCTGAATACTTTTATTTTGTTTAAATTTGCAAAAAAATCGAAAAACCTATTTTCACTTTGTCATTACGGGGTATTGTGTGTAGATGGATGAGGAAAAAAAATAATTTAATACATTTTAGACTAAGGCTGTAACGTAACAAAATGTGGAAAAAAATCAAGGGGTCTGAATACTTTCCCAATGCACTGTAGTGTAATATACTACTGGTGTTAGGTGTCGAGGGCTCACCTCACTGGAGCATTGGGCTGGTGGGGGTACAGCTTGGTACACCCCAGAACTACTGCTGCTACCGCTGGGGGCCTGGCGGGCTGAGGGGGCAGGGGAGGCTGAGGGGGCCTGGCGGGCTGAGGGAGCAGGGGCAGCGGAGGGGGCAGAGGCGGCGGAGGGCACAGCCACCAATGGAGGTAGGATGACACAGACCAGGTCCCCAGAGACGATGCCACAGGAGGACAAAGTCTGACCAGAGTCAGATAGAAGATCTGAACCATTCAGGGACAAGGTGAACTCTGTGTCTGGGCTGTTGGAGACAGAGGAGAGTTAGGATCTGAACCATTCAGGGACAAGGTGAACTCTGTGTCTGGGCTGTTCGGGACAGAGGAGAGTTAGGATCTGAACCATTCAGGGACAAGGTGAACTCTGTGTCTGGGCTGTTGGGGACAGAGGAGAGTTAGGATCTGAACCATTCAGGGACAAGGTGAACTCTGTGTCTGGGCTGTTCGGGACAGAGGAGAGTTAGGATCTGAACCATTCAGGGACAAGGTGAACTCTGTGTCTGGGCTGTTGGAGACAGAGGAGAGTTAGGATCTGAACCATTCAGGGACAAGGTGAACTCTGTGTCTGGGCTGTTGGGGGACAGAGGAGAGTTAGGATCTGAACCATTCAGGGACAAGGTGAACTCTGTGTCTGGGCTGTTGGGGGACAGAGGAGAGTTAGGATCGGAACCATTCAGGGATAAGGTGAACTCTGTGTCTGGGCTTTTGGGGACAGAGGAGAGTTAGGATCTGAACCATTCAGGGACAAGGTGAACTCTGTGTCTGGGCTGTTGGGGGACAGAGGAGAGTTAGGATCTGAACCATTCAGGGACAAGGTGAACTCTGTGTCTGGGCTGTTGGGGGACAGAGGAGAGTTAGGATCGGAACCATTCAGGGATAAGGTGAACTCTGTGTCTGGGCTTTTGGGGACAGAGGAGAGTTAGGATCTGAACCATTCAGGGACAAGGTGAACTCTGTGTCTGGGCTGTTGGGGACAGAGGAGAGTTAGGATCTGAACCATTCAGGGACAAGGTGAACTCTGTGTCTGGGCTGTGGGGGACAGAGGAGAGTTAGGATCTGAACCATTCAGGGACAAGGTGAACTCTGTGTCTGGGCTGTTGGAGACAGAGGAGAGTTAGGATCGGAACCATTCAGGGATAAGGTGAACTCTGTGTCTGGGCTGTTGGAGACAGAGGAGAGTTAGGATCGGAACCATTCAGGGATAAGGTGAACTCTGTGTCTGGGCTTTTGGGGACAGAGGAGAGTTAGGATCTGAACCATTCAGGGACAAGGTGAACTCTGTGTCTGGGCTGTTGGGGACAGAGGAGAGTTAGGATCTGAACCATTCAGGGACAAGGTGAACTCTGTGTCTGGGCTGTGGGGGACAGAGGAGAGTTAGGATCTGAACCATTCAGGGACAAGGTGAACTCTGTGTCTGGGCTGTTGGGGACAGAGGAGAGTTAGGATCTGGTCAAGTCCCAACCACAATGGGCCATGGGTAAACTTTACAGCATTCGACATGTGACCCTTATACTTTACTAACACACATACACATACACACACATACACACACACACACACACACACACACACATATATATACACTACCGGTCAAAAGTTTTATAACACCTACTCATTCAAGGGTTTTTCTTCATTTTTACTATTTTCTACATTGTAGAATAACCGTGAAGGCATCAAAACTATGAAATAACACATATGGAATCATGTAGTAACCAAAAAAGTGTTAAACAAATCAAAATATATTTAATATTTGAGATTCTTCAAATAACCACCCTTTGCCTTGATGACAGCTTTGCACACTCTTGGCATTCTCTCAACCAGCTTCACCTGGAATGCTTTCCCAACAGTCTTGAAGGAGTTCCCACATATGCTGAGCACTTGTTGGCTGCTTTTCCTTCACTCTGCCGTCCGACTCATCCCAAACCATCTCAATTGGGTTGAGGTCGGGGGATTGTGGAGGCCAGGTCATCTGATGCAGCACTCCATCACTCTCCTTCTTGGTAAAATAGCCCTTACACAGCCTGGAGGTGTGTTGGGTCATTGTCCTGTTGAAAAACAAATGATAGTCCCACTAAGCCAAACCAGATGGGATGGCGTATCGCTGCAGAATGCTGCGGTAGCCATGCTGGTTAAGTGTTCCTTGAATTCTCAATAAAATACAGACAGTGTCACCAGCAAAGCACCCCCACACCATAACACCTCCTCCTCCATGCTTTACGGTGGGAAATACACATGCGGAAATCATCCGTTCACCCACACCGTGTTTCACAAAGCCACGGCGGTTGGAACCAAAAATCTCCAATTTGGACTCATCAGACCAAAGGACAGATTTCCACCGTTCTAATGTCCATTGCTCGTGTTTCTTGGTCCAAGCAGGTCTCTTCTTCTTATTGGTGTCCTTTAGTAGTGGTTTCTTTGCAGCAATTCGACCATGAAGGCCTGATTCACACAGTCCCCTATGAACAGTTGATGTTGAGATGTGTATGTGACTTTAACTCTGTGAAACATTTATTTGGGCTGCAATTTCTGAGGATGGTAACTCAAATGAACTTATCCTCTGCAGCAGAGGTAACTCTAGGTCTTCCATTCCTGTGGCGGTCCTCATGAGAGCCAGTTTCATCATAGCGCTTGATGGTTTTTGCGACTACACTTGAAGAAACTTTTAAAGTTCTTGAAATTCTCCGGATTGACTGACCTTCATGTCTTAAAGTAATGATGGACTGTCATTTCTCTTTGCTTATTTGAGCTGTTCTTGCCATAATATGGACTTGGCTCAACACAACTGATTGGCTCAAACGCATTAAGTTGGAAAGAAATTCCACAAATTAACTTTTAACAAGGCACACCTGTTAATTGAAATGCATTCCAGGTGACTACCTCATGAAGCTGGTTGAGAGAAATATGGTTATTTGAAGAATCTCAAATATAAAATATATTTTGATTTGTTTAACACTTTTTTGGTTACTACAGGTCTCCTAACAGCGCCGGAGAAGATGGCTGCCGTTTTACAGCCCTCTAACCAATTGTACTATTATGTGTGTTTTTCCGCGTTATTTGTAATTTATTTTGTACATAATGTTTATGCCATCGTCTCTTATAACCAAAAAGAGCTTCTGGATATCAGGACAGCGATTACTCACCTCGCATTGGACGAAGACTTTTTCTTCAACGAGTCGGACGCGAAGGATATTCTACAGACACCCGGCAAGGCCCAGATCCCCGTCATTCGCCTGAGGAAGAGACGGAGATATCGTGGACGTAGGTCGGGGTGCCTTATGAGATCCGACGGCGAGCGAGTAAACTGCCTCTCCCATCAATACTATTAGCCAACGTTCAATCTTTTGAGAATAAAATTGACGATTTAAGATTACGGTTATCCTACCAACGGGACATTAAAAACTGTAATATCTTATGTTTCACGAGTCGTGGCTGAACGACAACAATGATACCATTCAGCTAGCAGGCTACACGCTACATCGGCAGGACAGAACGGCTGGCTCCGGTAAGACAAAGGGTGGCGGTCTCTGTATATTTGTAAACAACAGCTGGTGTACAACATCAAATACTAAGGAAGTCTCGAGGTTTTGCTCGCCTGAGGTAGAGTATCTTATGATAAGCTGTAGACCACACTATTTACCAAGAGAGTTTTCAGCTATATTTTTCATAGCTGTCTATTTACCACCACAAACCAATGCTGGCATTAAGATTGCACTGAACGCAAGTTGTACAAGGCCATTAATCAACAGGAAAACGCTCATCCAGATGCAGCGCTCCTAGTGGCCGAGACTTTAATGCAGGGAAACTTAAATCCGTTCTACCTAATTTCTACCAGCATGTCAAATGTGCAACCAGAGGGAAAAAAACTCTAGACCACCTTTACTCCACACACAGAGACGCATACAAAGCTCTCCCTCGCCCTCCATTTGGCAAATCTGACCATAACTCTATCCTCCTGATTCCTGCTTATAAGCAAAAACTGAAGCAGGAAGCACCAGTGATTCGGTTAATAAAAAAGTGGTCAGATGACGCAGATGCCAAGCTACAGGACTGTTTTGCTAGCACAGACTGGAACATGTTCCGGGATTCTTCAGACAGCATTGAGGAGTACACCACATCAGTCACTGGCTTCATCAATAAGTGCATCGATGATGTCGTCCCCCACAGTGACCGTACGTACATACCCCCAACCAGAAGCCATGGATTACAGGCAACATCCGCACTGAGCTAAAGGGTAGAGCTGCCGCTTTCAAGGAACGGGACTCTAACCGGAAGCTTATAAGAAATCCCCGCTATGACCTCCGACGAACCATCAAACAGGCAAAGAGTCAATACAGGTCTAAGATTGAATCATACTACACTGGCTCTGACGCTCGTCGGATGTGGCAGGGCTTGAAAACTATTACAGACTACAAAGGGAAGCACAGCCGCGAGCTGCCCAGTGACACAAGCCTACCAGACGAGCTAAACCACTTCTATGCTCGCTTCGAGGCAAGCAACACTGAAGCATGCATGAGAGCACCAGCTGTTCCGGACGACTATGTGATCACGCTCTCCGTAGCCGATGTGAGTAAGACTTTTAAGCAAGTCAACATTCACAAGGCCGCCTGGGCCAGACGGATTACCAGGGCGTGTACTCCGAGCATGTGCTGACCAACTGGCAAGTGTCTTCACTGACATTTTCAACATGTCCCTGACCGAGTCTGTAATACCAACATGTTTCAAGCAGACCACCATAGTCCCCGTGCCCAAGAACTCTAAGATAACCTGCCTAAATGACTACCGACCCGTGGCACTGACGTCTGTAGCCATGAAGTGCTTTGAAAGACTGGTCATGGCTCACATCAACAGCATAATCCCAGAAACCCTAGACCCACTCCAATTTGCATACCGCCCCAACAGATCCACAGATGATGCAATCTCTATCGCACTCCACACTGCCCTTTCCCACCTGGACAAGAGGAACACCTACGTGAGAATGCTATTCATTGACTACAGCTCAGCATTCAACACCATAGTGCCCTCTAAGCTCATCACTAAGCTAAGGATCCTGGGACTAAACACCTCCCTCTGCAACTGGATCCTGGACTTCCCTGACGGGCCGCCCCCAGGTGGTAAGGGTAGGTAACAACACATCTGCCACACTGATCCTCAACACGGGGGCCCCTCAGGGTGCGTGCTCAGTCCCCTCCTGTACTCTCTGTTCACCCATGACTGCATGGCCAGGCACGACTCCAACACCATCATTAAGTTTGCCGACGACACAACAGTGGTAGGCCTGATCACCGACAACGATGAGACAGCCTATAGGGAGGAGGTCAGAGATCTGGCCGTGTGGTGCCAGGACAACAACCTCTCCCTCAACGTGACCAAGACAAAGGAGATGATTGTGGACTACAGGAAAAAAAAGAGGGACTGAGCACGCCCCCATTCTCATCGACGGGGCTGTAGTGGAACAGGTTGAGAGCTTCAAGTTCCTTGGTGTCCACATCACCAACGAACTATCATGGTCCAAGCACACCAAGACAGTCGTGAAGAGGGCACGACAAAGCCTATTCCCCCTCAGGAGACTAAAAAGATTTGGCATGGGTCCTCAGATCCTCAAAAAATTCTACAGCTGCACCATCGAGAGCATCCTGACTGGTTGCATCACCGCCTGGTATGGCAACTGCTTGGCCTCTGACCGCAAGGCACTACAGAGTGGTAGTGCGTACGGCCCAGTACATCACTGGGGCAAAGCTCCCTGCCATCCAAGACCTCTATACCAGGCGGTGTCAGAGGAAGGCCCTCAAAATTGTCAAAGACTCCAGCCACCCTAGTCATAGACTGTTCTCTCTGCTACCGCACGGCAAGCGGTACCGGAGTGCCAAGTCTAGGTCCAAAAGACTTCTCAACAGCTTCTACCCACAAGCCATAAGACTCCTGAACAGCTAATCATGGCTACCCGGACTATTTGCACTGCCCCCCCACCCCATCCTTTTACGCTGCTGCTACTCTGTTAAGTATTTATGCGTAGTCACTTTAACTCTACCCACATGTACATATTACCTCAACTACCTCAACTAGCTTCGGTGCCCCCGCACATTGACTCTGCACCGTTACCCCCCCTGTATATATAGCCTCCCTACTGTCACTTTATTTTACTTCTGCTCTTTGTTTTTCTCAACACTTTTTTTTGTTGTTGTTTTATTCTTACTTTTTTTGTTTAAAATAAACGCACTGTTGGTTAAGGGCTGTAAGTAAGCATTTCACTGTAATGTCTGCACTTGTTGTATTCGGCGCATGTGACCAATAAAATTTGATTTGATTTGATTTGATTTGATTTGATTACATGAATCCATATGTGTTATTTCATAGTTTTGATGTCTTCACTATTATTCTACAGTGTAAAAAAATAGTAAAAATAAAGAAAAACCCTTGCATGAGTAGGTGAGTCCAAACTTTTGACTGGTACTCCCGCTGTACAATCAACTGTACTCCCGAGTGGCGCAGTGGTCTAAGGCATTGCATCACAGTGCTAGCTGTGCCACTAGAGATCCTGGCTTCGAATCCTGGCTCTGTCGTAGCCGGCCGCGACCGGGAGACCCATGGGGCGGCGCACAATTGGCCCAGCGTCGTCCAGGGTAGGGGAGGGAATGGCCGGCAGGGATGTAGCTCAGTTGGTAGAGCATGGTGTTTGCAACGCCAGGGTTGTGGGTTCCATTCCCACGGGGGGGCCAGTATGAAAAATAAAATAATGTATGCACTAACTGTAAATCGCTCTGGATTAGAGCATCTGCTATATGACTAAAATGTAAATGTAATGCCAAACTGATCCAGGGCAATATTACGCTGAGACTCCGATTTTTCACTTAAAAAATGTATGCCAAACATAAACCATTGATTTCAAAGTTTAACAAACCATACAACTATGCACAATGACTACTTTGAACAATTTACACAATACATTTAAAAACACCACATTTACTGGTAAAACTGCAGATGCCAAGTTTGGTTACAGAATCACCGTAAAATCTCCTTCAGTTTTATTCTGTTAGCAAACTTTGCAGTTCTTCCTCTAAATGTGTTTTTGCAAAATTGTCAGTGGAATTTCTTAAAAGTAGTCATTGTGCAGAGAGTTGTATGGTTTGTTAAACTTTGAAATCAATGGTTTTTGTTCGGCACACATTTTAAAGTCAAAATCTGAGTCAAACAATGGAATTGCCCTTCAGAAACAGAAGGAGAAAGTGTCTGGGTCTAACCTGAGGGTTTAACCTGAGGGGGTCTAACCTGAGGGGGTCTAACCTGAGGGGGTCTAACCTGAGGGGGTCTAACCTGAGGGGGTCTAACCTGAGGGGGTCTAACCTGAGGGTTCTAACCTGAGGGGGTCTAACCTGAGGGGGTCTAACCTGAGGGGGTCTAACCTGAGGGGTTAACCTGAGGGGGTCTAACCTGAGGGGGTCTAACCTGAGGGGGTCTAACCTGAGGGGGTCTAACCTGAGGGTTTAACCTGAGGGGGTCTAACCTGAGGGGGTCTAACCTGAGGGGGTCTAACCTGAGGGTTTAACCTGAGGGGGTCTAACCTGAGGGGGTCTAACCTGAGGGGGTCTAACCTGAGGGGGTTTAACCTGAGGGGGTCTAACCTGAGGGGGTCTAACCTGAGGGGGTCTAACCTGAGGGTCTAACCTGAGGGTCTAACCTGAGTCCGTGTGAAGGCAGAAGGATCTCTCTGATTTGAACGTTGAGCTCTGTCAGAGTGGGCTCCTCTCCCTCCAGCTCCACCCGGTTGGTCTGCTTGTTCATCCGCACACGCAGTTTCATGCTTGGGAGAGAGCGACAGACGCACAGGGTTAGGTAACAAACACACAGAACACGAGCAGACAGGTTAAGGACACAAATTCAATAATTCAGACCCAAGACACTTCATTGTGGTATTCTCTCCCCGGTTCATCACGAATCATTACTGTCATCTTCCAAAAAACCTTTTCACAAAGTGTCCAACTTTCTGAGCACGATGTCAGTTTTCACAATGAAGTAGAAAACATTTGGCAAAGCCAAGTCACCTCTTTACAGTAGAAATACAGAGCTAGCTAGAATTCTTTCACTTTCATTTCTTGCCAACCGTGTTAAGAAAGACTGAATGAAAAGAGCAAAATGGTAACATTCATCAGCGCAACAATGTAGCAGGTGCACTGGCCTAGCAATTCCTACAGTATACAGATATATCATTATGCACAGCACACTATGGTACGGTGGTGTTATTTAGCTACAACAATGCAAACCTAGATGTAGAAGTGCAGCTAGCTGGCTAACTTATCTGGTAGCTAGCTA